>NC_058029.1:2468168-2768168 GCF_019176455.1 Solea senegalensis
AAAAAAGTCATAGTATAGTATGTCGTCCAAAATTTGATAGAAAATTCATACTTTAGTATGTCGTCCAAAATGTAACGAAAAAGTCATACTTTAGTATGTCGTACAAAACAAGATAAAAAAGTCATAGTATAGTATGTCGTCTAAAATTTGACCAGAAAGTCATACTGTATGCGTCCAAAATAATGAAAAAGTCATCATATAGTAATAATGAGTCAAAATTTGACAAGAAAATTCATACTTTAGTATGTCTTGCAAAATTTGATAAAAAAGTCATACTTTAGTACGTCGTCCAAAATTTGACAAAAAAGTCATAGTATAGTATGTCGTCCAAAATTTGATAGAAAATTCATACTTTAGTATGTCGTCCAAAATGTAACGAAAAAGTCATACTTTAGTATGTCGTACAAAACAAGGCAAAAAAAGTCATAGTATAGTATGTCGTCTAAAATTTGACCAGAAAGTCATACTGTAGTATGCCGTCTAAAATGTGAAAAAAAGTCATCATATAGTACGTCGTCCAAAATTTGACAAAAAGGTCAAACTGGTTAAGTTTAGGTCTAAGATTTTGGTTATGGCTGCCCCATGTGTGTTCTTGTATTTGTCGCTTTGTGAGGACTAAAAAAGTGAGGACATTTTTGCTGGTCCTCACATCTTCAAAGGGCTTTTTTGGGGTTAAAACCTGGTTTTAGGTTCAGGGTCAAGGCATAGGGTTATAGGATTATGTTTATGAGGGTCCTCACGATGAATGAAGTGCAAAGGTGTGTGTGTGTACCTGTTGTGGCTTCAGGGGAAACTGAAGTGTCCATATTATCTGTAGGTTGTGCAGTCGACAGTGACATCATCACTGATGGACGTGCAGGTGGACGAAGAAAAAAAAAAGAAGCATAAAAATGTATCAATATTAAAATAAAGTACTTAGATAAACATTTTTGGATCATTTTTCATATCCTGACATGGTGCTCACAACAGCAAAGTGAACGTAATGTCACTGTGTAAATGTTTGACTCACCTGCACCAAACCCCATACAGAAAATTAGCGATTTTATATCACGGCTCACAGGAGTTGTTGATCCACTGCTGCCTCCAATAATATGTTTAAATATTTTTATCTTGTGACTTCAGTGTTTGAAATCATTAATTCAGATTCACCTCAGTGGCTCAAACTGACCACACGAGGCAGCAGTAGATCAGCAGCTCCTGTGTCACTGAGAGCTAAAATCACTGATTTTCTCTATGGACTTTGGTGTGGGAGAGCATGGAGTGAACAGACTTTAGTTTCCTGTAAGAAAAGGCTGTTTAACAGTGAGATAAAGCTAAAATAGATTTTTATCTGAATCGAATAAAACGACAAACAATTGCTGTCCATCGTCATTGTTTGTGTTTGTCTCATCATCGTACAAACATCATTTGTACCTGGACGAGAGGTCGAGCTGCTGCTGCTGCTGGGTTGAGGAGGCGTGGCCAGTGTCGGAGCTGAAGTCATTATTTGGTCCTGAGGGGCGGAGTCAGTGGCTGACTGTGTCAGTGACGTGGAAACAAAGCTGCTCTGTGTTTTGCTCTGCACGTGAAAAAAAACAACAGAAAAACATATAACATACATACAGTCCTAGTGATTTATTTTGAGCTGCCACAAGGGGGAGCCTGTATCTGCCTCGTCATTCCAGGATATTTATGATTATTATAAATGAAAAATAAGTATTTTTGGTTAACAATATTTTTGTGAAGTTCATTTTATATTTTTTTGTAACGTCAGTAAAATGTATTTGTAACTTTTTGTGACACTTTTGTTTTCTCTGTATCCATATTTTTGCAAATTTTAGCAAAGTTTACGGATAAAATACAAATAAAAGGTGGATTATGCACAAAATTCAGAACCTGAACCCATATAAGAGGCTTATTTTTACAAGTATCTTAATAATGATGGATTTGAGTTGTGATTTCTTTGTTCACTCACAGTTTTCTCAGCAGACGGACGATCGGTGGTTTTCCCGCTTCTGTCGTCAGCTGACGTTGACGTTCTGTTCCCCTCAGATGATGCCTGGATCTGGGCCACACCCCTTCCTGGACCATCACCCGCCTCTGATTGGTTGAAGGCGTATCTGTTTGTCACAGACGGCCGATCAGTCGTTGTGTCTGCCGCTGACCCACCGTGTGGCTGCTGCTGCTGCTCCTGGCTTCTGTCAGAATATCTCAGAACCCCCGGGTCAAAGTCGTCCGGCTGATCTCCGTCAAAGAGAGCGAGGTCCTTCAGATCCTCCAGGTCGCCTGGTGCCTCAGATGACCGCGACAGCGCCCCCCAGTGGCCACTGTACGGCTTGCCTCGCACCAGAGACTGAAGCAGCAGCTTCTGCGGGGACGCCCGCCGCAGGAAGGCCAGAAACGAGTCGGCGCCCTGTCGCTGTCGGGGCTGGCAATTCTCCCTCTGCTGGCAGCTCAGGATATAGCAGCGGCCCTCAAACAGCCAGGCCAGGTCGTAACCTGGCAGGTCGCAGCATGCGGCCACACACTGCGGCAGTGTGGACACGTCGGGTATCCGCAGGATCCCGCTGCTCTCCACAGCAGGGGACACCACTGCCTCAGAGAAGGTCGCCCCCTGCCAGCATGGAGACGCCACTGCAGCTGCAAGAAGAAGAAGGAGTGATTCTGTGATAGGGGATGGTGCCATCCAGTGGTCAGATATATATAGTGGACTGAACAGCATTTTCTGACAGGAAAGTGGAGTTTGTCACTGGCTCACTTTCCCACACCAAACCCCAGTGAGAAAATCAGTGTTTTTAGCTCACCCAGACACAGAAGCTGCTGGTCTACTGCGGCCCCTTGTGGTGAGATTGTGTCACTGAGGTGAATCCAAACAAAGGATTTCAAACACAGAAGTCAAAAAAACAACACATTTGAAGTTATTGGTGGAGGCAGTAGGGGATCAACGACTCCTGTGTGCTGATGTTAAAATTGTCGATTTTCTCAACGGGCTTTGGTGCAGAGGGAGTTAGTGATTCACAAAGTGATAAAAAACAGTTATAAAAGTATGTCAAACAGTGAGATTAAGTGGCAAACACATTCTTGAATCAACACAGATTACACAGGCATAGGCATTATTAGATGATTATGTGGATTATTTATAAAGTTGTAATGTAATGTTTGTACCTTCTGCACTGTGCATCAGCAGCAGCAGCAGCAGCAACGGCGGTGGCAGGAGGATGGGTTTCTTCCACATGGTCTGTCAAGTGTCCGCAACCTGAAACAAACAACCCACTATTTATATTATTAGTAGTAAATGTATTAAATATTCATATCCAGTGTTATTTAAGAGCAGAACATCTAGAGAAAACGTCAACAAAAACAATTTGACATAATCCAAACAATTTGACATAAACCAAAGTAAATGTAACATACATTTGTAAAAACACACATTTCACAGATTATTACGAATCTTAATGTCAGTAAACTCTTGCTTTTCTAAAGCTTTGCTCTGAACCTGGACAGTTTCAGCACCACGCTGCCGGACAGCGCCACCGCGGCAGCCCCGCCCGGCTGCAGGAAACACTGGGGCTCTTCACGGGAAAATAAACTCACCTCCATCCATGCGGCACAGACATTATTTATTCATAGTTGATAGAGACACAGTTTAATCGGATTAACTCGAGCTCGGGAAAATACGAAACAGTCGTCGTTACAGCCAGAGTACGTCAGTTCATCTCGTGACAAAACCACTCCAAATTCCATTGAGAAATTAGTCAATTTAAGGTTTCGACACGTATAAATCAAAATATGCGACAGTTCACGTTTTAATCCTGGTAATTCCCGTATTAGTATTCAACACTTTCAACTTCGGCATAAACGGATTACACTAAAGAGAACGTCTTATAGTGAAACGTGGATGTTTTCAGTTGGGGCTTGCCTCTGATAACAGTTAGCAGCGCGGTCTGGTGAGTGACTTAAATGGCTGCATTTCTTAACAGAGTTTGGCAGGAGAGGCGCATGCTAACAGAACAGCACGCGCCACGGTGACTCTGTCATCCCGGAAATAAAGACACTGTTGTTGTTTTTTTACGTTTTTGTGTTGGTTATAAATGTAAATAAACACGTCACAAACTACGTGACGATAAACGACACGTTACGATGCGTTACAATGCGTTAAAACGCTTACATTTAACTCACCTGCTCGCGCTCGTCAGTCTCCAGGTTGGTCCGGTCCTGGTTCAGTTCCGGTCAACGGGTCACATTCTGGGCTCCGTGTGGGCGGGGCCTCAGGGGGATCGCTGGGTTCGGAGTGTTATTGGTTTTCACGCTCATAAGGAATTTATGTGGAGAAATCACGACAGTGTCGAGTCAGCAGAAATTACATACATAACATCCGGTCAGAACTTTCAAAATAAAACAATAATAATAATAACTTAATAATAATAAATAAGACATTTAAAATGTGGTTGTGTGACATGTTTAGACTTTTCTGAAAAAATATTTTGGCGATATATAATTTAGCCAATTGACAAAATATTTACCAAATATAATCTCTGCCTGCTTAATCTGCGATATTTTAAGAACACATTTGCAATCTTTCCCAACAGGAAACTGAAGTTTTTGTCGCTTTGTAAACCACTTAATCCCCTCTGTATTTACCTCGGTGACACAAACTAACCACACGGGGCAGCAGTAGATCAGCAGCTCCTGTGTCTCGTTGAGCTAATATCGCTGACTTTCTCTATGGAGTTTGGTGTGGGAGAATAAACAGTTTACAGATTTAGGACTTTATTACTATAACTGTTCCGTTGAAACTTTTTTGCACTTACCGCCAGGATTAAGTATGTCTAATTTATATATGTGTATATGTACATATGTGTTATATATGTATATACATATATATATACATATATATATACATATATATATATATATACATATATATATACATATATATATATATATATATATACATATATATACACATATATATACATATATATATACATACATACATATATATACACATATATACATATGTATATATACATATACACATATATATTTCAAAATCCCTTTTTGAAGATACTGTGTTTTTTTCAGTCTGGGCATGATGACACTTTATTTCTCTCAAAGACAACAACACACTTCTGGCTCATAACCATCTTTTATTTTTGTCTTTTCTTACAAAAAAAATCCTCCAAACAAAACAAAAACATTTACACAGCCATTTATAAATTACAACAGCAAAACACAATTATTTAGTTTAAATACACTCCTCTGCTCTGTACCAACTGTCACCATTCAAACAATAAAACATCCACGTCCATTTCCCTTAAAGTCAGCTTCAGTCCACAGTGTTAAAAAGGACAGCTTTGATTTTTTTGTGTGGTTGTCGGAGGCACTGACGCAAACTCAGCACCGGTTTGTTGGCAACCAGCAAGAGACACAGATGCTAAAAAACATCAGAGGCACAAGGAAAAAATAGATTTTTAGTCACTTAACACACACTCACTTAAGCTTGCTTTAAGTCCATGGCATTTTAAGAACATGTTCACTGCGTTATTTTGCTGTCAAGACAGACTTTTTCAAGTTTGTAAATCCCCTCACTCTCCCACACCAAAGTCCATAGAGTAAATTAGTGATTTTAGCTCACAGGGACACAGGAGCTGCTGGTCCACTGCTGCCTCGTGTGGTGAATTTGTGTCACTGAAAAACAAATTACTAAAACAAAACAAAAAGGATTTCAAACACTGAAGTGAAAAAGTGACACGTTTGAACGTAGAAATGCAGGCAGAAGTGGATCAGGCACTCCTGTGTGCAGTGATGTTAAATCACTCCTTTTCTCTATGGGGTTTGGTGCAAGCAACAATAAATTCAGTTTTCTTATGGAAGAAGTTTAACAGTCATTTAAGTGGCAAATATAGACCCAAACATTCTTTTTCTTGTGTCTTCGCTGGCAGCCATGTCTGTGTCTCACACAACCACACTTGAAAAAACCTGAATGTTCCCTTCAACACAGATTTTCTGTGACGCTTTGACTGCAGTGAAACAAAAACTGTGTAAACGTCTTCAACCCGTGTCGATATTTTGATGTTAAACCAGTTTACAGTGCTTGCGGCTGCAGCAGGAATCGCCGCCCTTCAACACCTGCTGCTCATTTATGTTGTAACAAAGTAATTTATAATCCGATCGATGGCTGCGATGGCGACGATTAGTTAGGGGACGATTCGTCTTCTCTGTGCGCGACAAACGGACAAAAACATTGGAGTTCAAACACGAAAGCGACTTTTGAAAATGCCAGAATGTCCCTTTTAACAATCGCGTTTTCACTGCCCTCTGGTGGCAGAATTTAAAATCATGCAGCTTTATTGAGACGTCAAGATTTGAGGCGTGAAAAACAGTAGGGGCTTAACCAGGAGTATGTGTTATGAGTGGGGCGCTAAATTTGGAAATTTTTCTATGCTAGTTAGCAAATGCAATTAAGTAAAGTTTTTATTTAACATTAAAGATGCCGTCGCTAAAATCCAATCATGTGCCAAAACTCCATATGGAGGTGGGGCTATCTGCTTGTGAGGTTATACCCGGCCCCTTTACCAGAACTGTTCATGATGTGGTGACGTAGGGGAGAACAGGCTAACAGGAAGTTCGCCAAAAGATGACATCACAGATGGTAGCTTTAATCTGCAGAAATCGTAAAATAAATAAATGATAAAACTGTGATCTCGCTTTTTGTTATTTATCGTTATTTTGTTTCCAGAGGTTTGCAGTTGAATTAAACGCAAGAATGAAAACGTACGACTGAAAATGTAAACATCGCATACGAAGTCAACGCAAATATACGCACGTTTTTGCGTCAGAAATCATACTTGAGTAAAAAAAATGTGCGAATGTGTGAAATATATCAGGAGTGAGTTTGTTCTGACATCCCGATGTATCAGAAATAAATCAGAAAGTAAACAAGTGTGAGAGGGGGCGGGGCAGATGACGCGACAAAAAACTATCAATACGAGTGTTTTTTCCTTTAACGTTGAGAATGAAACGATTTGTGATCGCTAAATTTTTGATTTGCGCGTCTACATTTGTGTGAAATCTTATTTACATCTTATTTTTCACTCCGAACTTTTCCTCAGGCATCGTCGTCCCTTTAAATTACATCAGGAGATAAAATAATAACAATAAAAAAACCACAACGTGATAAAAACGTTATATAACCGCAATGCTTTTCTCAGCGTTATCGCGTAATAATCGAGTCCATAAATAATATTTATCTACATTGTTTTGTTTTGCTGTACAGACTTTACACGAGGAGACAGAATGACAGCCGACGCAAACACAAGAGGCGAGTCGAGCGCCATCACAAGTTTTTGTCCTTAGAGAATTTTCGGACGACAACGAACTCCCGCAGAGACTTTCACGTCACGTTTTTTATCGTCCGTTTTTTTTTTTTTATGATAGAGGAAAACACCAACAAAACTGATCGGATCCAACATGCACGAACATCTGCAAACATCTGCAAACATCTGCTCTTTCCTTCAGACGACACGCGTCGCAACGCTCGAGGAGGAGGGGAGAGGCAGCGCAGTCCTGCGACGTCCACCAGGGGGCAGCAGGGAGGCGGAGAACACGAGCAGGCACGAGGGCAGCGGGGGATCCCGGGGGTTCAGCGGGGAAGGTCGTCAGCACTCGAGCGGCGGGTGGAAGCTGCGTCTGCAGTCGACGGCTTTGGCGCTCGGAGGCTGCACTCTCTTGTTCCGCAGCTCGTCGCGGCCGAGCGTGCTGCTGAGGCGCGAGTACGCCGCCTTATACTTCTTATCGAACGCAGCTGCAGAGACGGAGGGAGGAAAAGGGAGAGTTCAGATTCCTGACACATGTAACACTGACCTCATCTTCCACCGTGTTTTTACATTTTCTAATAAAAAAAAATCCACCACGTTTGTGTTTGAGTCTTACCGACGTGATCTTTGCCCATCGCAGCCAGCGTGAGGAAGAGGAACTCTCTGTACAAACTCCTGCAAAACACAAACAAACATCACCGTGTGTCCTCTGGTGTCGAGTTCTGCTGATAACCACTAAACAATAATCTTTACGAAAGTCTCACCTCTGTATTCGAGGTGACCCCGGCTGTTTGTCCAGCGTGTCCAGGAAGAGCGTGACGGCCTTGTGCACCTCGTTCATACCAACCCAGCGCAGCACCTCCTCCAGGAAGGACAACGTGAAGGGGTGGTTGTGTCTCCGCCAGCTGTAGATTCTCATCGGGACGCCACCTGGTGGACAAAGCAATGACAGACGAGAGAAATTAAACTAAACGAGGAATGCACGCAGTCATGACAGGACAAAACCTTCTCAACTTTTCGCCTTTGATGTGTCTCACTCATTTAGGTAGGGTGCAAATCGCCAAAATGGACGCCAAAATACCAAATGGCCGACTTCCTGTTGAGTTGAGGCCATGGTTAAGGTTGACTTTTCTGTTGGGAAATTTGGTGGAACAGAATGTATGCTGAAGTCATAGGGCACTTCCTGTTTGATGGCGAATGGTTGAAATTGGCTGAGGGGGTTGCCATGGTTACGCCGTTTTGAATCCGCAAAATCTTTCGACAACCTTTCACCTTCGATGTGTCGAGTACAAATTGGCGTGTTTTTTTTTTCATTTATGTAGGGTGCAAATCGCCAAAATTGCACCCTACGTGCAAACTGACCACACGAGGCAGCAGAGGACCGGCAGCTCCTGTTTCCCCTGAGCTAAAAATTAGAAAAATTTTCTCTATGGAGTTTGGTGCAGGTGAAAAAAAATGTCTGTTTCCAATCAAAAAAGTTTTTCTAACAGTGAGATAAAGTGGTAAGAATATTCTTCAAACTTCAAATGATATAGATTTCATTTTCTATGTCAACAAATACATTTCTTTTGAGGTTTGGGAAAAACAGACATTTTTTTAAACCATTTTCTAACATTTCTGTCATTTCTGCTGAGTGCGAGTGTCTCGTCTTACTGTGGATCCTCCAGAGGACGTAGAGAGGAGGCCACTGGTCTGTGTCGGGGGACAGGGTGTCCCACAGCAGCCTCACCCTCACCGCCGAGCTCTCCGACTGTCAAAGGTTAACAAATCAAACATGTCACTAAAAATGTTGCCAAGAGTCTCACAGAACGGAACATTAGGAAAACTCTTGTCGTCACCTGGGTGAAGTGGCTGACGAGCGGCGAGGCTCGGACCAGCTGCAGCAGGTTACTGGGGAGGCCGAGGCGCTGGAAGTACCACACCAGGTTCCAGAAGATGATGGAGTGGTTGTCGAGGAACTGAGGCTGAGCCAGCACCGCCTCGCCCTCGTTCTCCAGGAGACTCTCCAGCTCCTTCCTCACCACCAGGGGGCTCAGGTACGCAACTGTCACCTGAGGAGCCCCGCCCACTGACGAGCCCTAAGGGAGGAGGAGGAGGAGACAGTCAGGACCATTTATCTGCACTGTAATGAGATTCTTCCAAGCTGAATCCAATCAGAGTTTTCACATCTGTGACTGAGTTCTACAGAGATACTGAAGATGAATTACTGATATTTAACACATCTGAAGAGTCAGAATTCATTAAAACAAGAAAATGTAAATGTCAGATCATCTTTAAGGGACAAGAGGACACACCCACACACACACAGAATAAGAACTAATGTACAACAGTAACAGGAAGAATAAAACAACAGAATAAATAAAAACATAATAACAACATAAAATCTCACGTAAAACGTGGCTTCACAGGCTTTTCTGACTGGTTTCTACACACCGCTCACTCTCCTGCACCAAAGTCCATAGTGAAAATCAAAGATTTTACATGGGATTCTCTGACACACAAACAAGTTTATTATATAAATCCTGAGTTTGGGATTCTCTGACACAGACATAACAGACGAGCAGCTCCTGTGTCCACATGAGCTAAAAACGCTGATTTTCTCAGTGGGGTTTGGCGTAAGAGAGAGAACAGTTTACAGAGCGCCGTAAAACTGCCGGGCAAAGATCGTATAGTGGCGAGTTAATGCGATAAACAGTGTTAAAATAGAATAAAGATGTGTCCAGGCTCGTTTAAAGAACCTTAAACCGTTACCGTGGTGGTTCTGCTGTTCTCAGAGTAGCTGCTGGTCTCAGAGCTGGAGTCTTCGCTGACGCCGTTACACTGACGCAGTGACGCCTCCTGAACACTGGGGGGCCTCACCGCGCTCTCCACGTCATCCTCCACGTTCCAGTTATTCCGCTCTACACTGCAGACAAACAGGAAGTGTTTTTACCGACACAGATCTAAGGATGGGGGTGAGGTGGGGGTGGCTGGGGGGCGTGGCCAACGTCTGTACCTGCTGACCGGCCCGAGGTCACAGACCTCAGCGTTCAGGAAGGGCACGAAGGAGGCGCCGCAGAACGGACACGACGAGTTCAGGTTTGAGTCGTCCGACGTCCAGCCGGCCATGATCTCCTCGTCATAGACCAACGAGTTACAGCTGCGACACAGAGAGCAGCTGGATATCAACACCTGCACACACAGGGAGGGAGGAGTCAGAGAGAGCAAGAACACCTGCACACACAGGGAGGGAGGAGTCAGAGGCGAGAGAGAGAACACCTGCACACAGGGAGGGAGGAGACAGAGAGCAGAGAACACCTGCACACACAGGGGAGGGAGGGGTCAGAGAGAGAGCAACACCTGCACACACAGGAGGGAGGAGAGAGAGCAAGAACACCTGCACACACAGGGAGGGAGGAGTCAGAGAGCGAGAGAGAGAGAACACCTGCACACAGGGAGGGAGGAGACAGAGAGCGAGAGAGAAACACCTGCACACACAGGGAGGGAGGAGTCAGAGAGAGAACACCTGCACACACAGGGAGGGAGGAGTCAGAGAGAGAACACCTGCACACACAGGGAGGTAGGAGCCAGACAGGGAGGGAGGAGTCAGTTGCTTGAAATGATCCATTTACCTCGAGTCCTGCCGCCTCCTGATTAGCGTCCCAGGACCTGCGCAGAGGAAACGCAGCAGTGGGTGTGTCCGTCAAGTCGAGGTCACTTCCTACAGACAATGAACTCTGAGGAGACAAAATAAAACATGATTAATATAAAAAAAACGTATGGATTTCAACATTTCTGCCTGATAATTAAAACTCTTCACGATGAAGTGAACGTGGACACAAACCTCTGACGTGGCGTTGACCAGTCGATCTTTGGCCTTCAGCAGAGTTTCAGCCACCTGAGCTTTCCTCGACTGTCTCTGCTCAGACACTCTTCGTCCGACGCCTCCTCCTCCTCCTCCCGGCCGCCGGTCGTCCACGCTGGCGGCTCGTCGCACGGACACTCGGTGTCTGGTCGGAGTGAGGAGCTGCTGCAGTTTCCCGGCCAAACCTCTGCTCGGGGAAGACACGTTGTTGTAGTTCTCATCTACAACCTTGTTTCTTCCGGCCGTGTCACGCACACCCACTGGCCTGAAGGTCAAACGGCCACATCAGCATCATCAAGTCTTTAAGTCCATTAGATAAACATTGCTCAGTGAGTTCACCGAAGAGCTGAGTGAGGACGAGTTATAACGAGATGTGATGATCACTTCCTGTGAATATTATAATCTGAGGTTCCTGCACGTCACTGGGAGATGCAAACCTGATTTGTTCTGCTGACTGTTTTTTCATTTTTAAAAGGAAAGACGGAACCCTCGCTCACAAACACGTAATTATTTACAACAGAAGTCACAGAATAACACATTTAAAAGTACCGTCATTTCTGGACGATACGCCGCTATTTTCTTCCCACACTTTGAACCTCGCGGCTTAAACAATGACGTGGCTAATTTATGGATTTTTTTCCCAGTTTCACAGATTTCATGCTGCGGAAAAACAAATGAAATTGCCGAGTTAAGATGTCGAGGTGCAGCCACTCGCCATCTGTGTAGAGTTCATTTGTTTCAATGTCGGCACCTGCAGCTTATTTATGTTCAAAATAAATACTTTTTAAAGATTCAGTGGGTGCAGCTTACATTTAGGTGCGCTTAATAGTCCGGAAATGACGGTACTGATAAAAGCAGCTCTCCTGTGTGACATGCTGTAAAATCATGTGTCTCAGATGAAGAGGAAGTCTCTTACCGTCCGTCTCTCTCCGCAGGCTGACAGCTGCAGTCCGGCTCCGAGCCGGCAGACTCTGCACACTCTTTGTAAAAGTTGGAGAGGCAAACCTGACTCCGCTTCACCAGGACACCACCACCAACAGGGGGCGCTGGAGGTGTGGCCGACGCGTCTCTGGGACCCAGCGGCGGCTTACGGGAGACGGCTTCCCCACAGCTGTCTGTCCCGGCGTTGCGAAGCATCGTCTTCTTAAAGAGTTTCACCTCTGGAAAACAGAGAGGACATAAAGTCACACAGTGAACGAAGACTTACACGTCTGTGAAACATCTAAAACAACAACAACTCACTCACTCACTCACTCACTTACACCAAACCCCACTGAGAGCCATTTTAACATGATGTGGAATCACCGCTGCCTCCATCAGTCACTTCAAATGTGTTGTTTTATCAACTCAGTGTTTAAATATCTCAGTGACACAAATTTACCAAACAAGGCAGCAAACAGACCAACAGCGCTCGTGTCCAGCTTAAAATGATGATTTTCTCTAGGGAGTTTGGTGCAGGTGAGCTAGTACAAACGTTATAAAAGGCCGTGTAACAGCGACTTAAAGCAGTGAACACGTTCTTGACGTCGACGATGACGAAATGATTTTGCCGACGGCCCTTTTTTTCATGACGATAACGAGACGATGGCGAGGCGAACACGGATCTTTGACGGCGATAACATGACGAGACGCGCGTGAGTTTTTGTTGACGAGATGAAAATGGCCGTAAATGTGAGTGGGCGGTCTGGCAGACGTTCAAACTGCACGACATTTCCGCACCACCGCGGAGGAAATTTCATTTTCACAACTTATGTGTGACACTGTTGTACGATATAACAATTCATGAAAAAAAGTTGAAATATGGAGATTAAGGGTCCCAACAGCAATCTTCAATACTTACTAACCTAAATGAATTTGTTAAAAGACTATACTTCTTTTTCTTTTTTTAACTAAATCTAAAACAACACTGTTTATAATACGAGCCGTGTTTTCTCTCACTGTCAGACGACGTCTTCATGCTGCTCAGACTGTTGCTCTTCACCAGTGGACCAGTCAGGGACTCGTGACTGGAGCTTTCAGACAGACCGCTCCAACTGGACTGACGAATCAGAGTGGACTGGGGGTGGAGCCTCTGGTCAGGTTCTGTCATCGCTTCTGCAATTACAAAAAAACCCAAAACATTTATAATACTGATTATACTGAAATGTGAATGTTTCCATGACAACAAAACAGGAGGACACTTGGCTTGAATGTCAGCACTGACCTCCTCGAGACCCCACCGAGCCGCTCTTCTTCCGCTTTAACGGCCGTCTAAACTGGGCCACAGCGAGCAGGACGTTCCTCAGCTTGGCCCAGCGGAGACGCCCGCCCTGATTGGTTGAGGGCCACTTGCTCTCCAGCACCGCCTGAGGACAGAGGACAGACGACGTCAGATGGAACCACCAAACACGTTCCCTCAGTGCGCACGTGTGCGTGTGTGTGTGCGCGCGCGTGACCTTGTTGTAGTAGCCGTAGGTGATGGTGTTGGGCGTGATTCCCGCCTTCTTCATCTCCAGCAGGACTCGAACAGCGAGGACCGGCTGCCCGTACTGACCGCACAGCTGCATCAGGATCCGGTAACACACCTGAAACACACACACATACACACACACGGTCTGTCCACTGCACGTCACCGCTTCCTCACCTTCTACCCCGGTCAGAGACTCACCTCGTCCGGCAGCACCACCTTCCTGTTCTCCATGTGTTTGAGGACGTCGTAGGCCGTGTGCAGGGTGCGGACCTTGGCGCTCTCGGCGCGCACAAACGTGGGCAGGTAGATGAACCAGAGGCCGTAACAGTGACCCAGCAGACACTTGGACCACATGTCCGGGACGGACGCGTACTTCTGCGCTCGCTTCTGCGCCAACTTGATCTCCTGGTGAGTGGAGACGGAGACGGCTCAGAGTCTGTGATTTAACCTCCACATGAGGGTTGCAGGGCTTTTTTTTGTTTAAACTTTACACACAGAAACAGAGAATTCTGCCAGAAAACTCAAAGAAGAAGAAGAAACAAAGAGAAAACTAGAAACTAGCTTGGACGATATGAAGGCCGGCCTGCGACCTTTAAAAGCCTTTAATTACAATAAATATTACTTTTAAGCGTACAGAACTTTCAACATCTTAATAAATGGTTACCGACATGTCATCATTTTACAATAAAGGTTTTTATTGTTTATTGTTTGAACGGTAATTACTGTTGTAAGTTTATTTGTCGAAATAAAGTTAAATAAAAACTTCTGAGGTAAGGGTGTTGTTCTCCAGGGCTGCAGCTGGATATTATTGGATTATTGGACTGTGGGAGGAAACCCACATGAACCCAGGGAGGAACCAACGGAATCGAACTGCCGCTCTGTGAGCTGCGAGGCAACAGTACGAGCCACTACTTCCCCATGTCGCCGTTAAACCCACAGAAAGTCATTCCTGCCGCTAAGGTCGCTCACTTTAGAAACAAAAAGGAAAAGATTGAGTTTGATGACATCAGGAAGCAGCAGAGGATCATGGGAAATGTCGTCTTCACAACCAGGCGACGACAAAAAAAAAACATCAACGCAACTAAAATGGATTTGAACACGAAGTTACAGCTGAGACAATAGAAAAAGAAGAGATAAATCAATCATGTCAGTCAGCTTCAGATATAATAATAATCCTTCCAGTTTCAATGATGCAAAAATAATGTTTTAATTAGAAATAGTTGGTTTTTGAGTGAGTTCAGGAATATCCAGCTGCACCAGGAAACTTTATCAAAAGATGTTTACACGTCATTTTAAATACATTTAAAAAAAGTGTCAGTTTCTGGTGATTTTTCACTTTCATTTACGAGAATTACTTCCATTATTAACGTTTAAACCCTGAAAAACACACCAACGCTCAAAGTCTGTGACATGTAAATATTTGATAATGTGCATGAAATATTTATGACGAGTCATAAAAATGATATGATGCAGTCAGAAGCCTCCTCCTCCTCCTCCTCCTCCTGGGAAAACTGGGTCACGGTGTGAAACCCCTACACTCAAATTTCGTGTTTCAAATCTCCTTGTACCTGTTTGGTGCGTCGAGGGGCAGGGCTACTGGGGGCGCTGCCTTTGGCCGGGGGGCGGAGCTGGTCCTGCGGCTGGTCAAAGAGCTCGGGCCTCAGAGTGGGGAACGTCTCATAGCTGAGGACAAATCAAACCCCGTCATCAGTGTGGGAAACAGACACATAGCTTTTTTCACAAGCTTTTCACATGTTTGTTTTGTGTACCTGTAGAGGGCGGGACACTCTGAGCCGTCTGCTTCCTGCGGCTCCTCTGGCGGCATGATGAAGACGGTGTGTTCTCCGCTGTGAGTCTCGTCCAGATCGATCAATCTCACCTCCTCCGGCTTCTCCACGTCCACCTGGAAACACACAGTGTCAATGTCTGCAGTCACGGAGACACGCCCCTCCCCCCCCTTTGTCACACGTTTAACCTCAATCATCTAACCTTCTGGACGCACTCGTCGAAGAACTCGAGGCAGGCGTGGCGGTCGCTGACGAAGGAGCACTCCTCGATGAACTGAGTGAACATCTGGGTTCTCGTCAGCTGGTTGTAAAACTTCTGCTGCGTCCGATCGCGAGATTTCAGGAAACCTGGAGGAGGAGAGGAGGGCCAAAACCGGTCAGAACTGAAGACGCCTCCGATAAAAGATAAATAAGACAAGCCAAGTCTGTGAGAGCTCACCCTGCAGGTTGAAGAGGGAACTGCAGTCAGTGGTGGTGTCAGACGGTGCCTGTGTAATGGGCAGCAGGAAGGAGCGGTATCCTCGCAGCAGGCAGCTCATGAAACGCAGAAAGCCTTCCTGGATCTCCAGCTCCAGCTGTTTCTGACGCCGGTAGATCTGGTCGTAGTCGGTGAGCAGGAACTCCAGTGTCGCCTCCTCCTGGCCAGGTGTGCAAACTGCAAAAACAGCGGCGCTGCAGCTTTAGACACAAAGCAAGTCTTTTAACGACAGTGAGTGACGGCTGTGAGGCATCACTCACTCTTCTCCAGGGTCTTGTGGAGGCTGGTGAGAGTGTTGAACAGCGCCTTGCCGGGCCTCCTGGGCAACGATCGCCATGACAACGGCTTCTTTTCATCCGACCTGAGATGAGAAGGAACGACGAGGACAGTTTCATTAACAGTGATCCATGTTTTCATCACTGCACTCATTTCAGAGCATTTTTTTTCCCCCCAAAATAAATGAAGTTGCAGCTAAAAGCTACTTTTTTTAAAAGCTACTGACGGCCAGCAGGGGGCACACACACAGCTCAGTCAGCCCTGCTGTCAATCACACAGCCACACGTCAGTGAACCCGTACAAAAGTGATGGATGACTCACTGGAAGATGGTGTTGGTGTCCAGGTCGACGCACACCACGTCTGCGGGGGGGTCGTACAGGTCAAAGTAGCTGGAGTGGACACCAACGACGAAAGGCATCGGCGCCAGCAGCACGTCGGCCATCTGCAGCGGACACAGAGGGATGTACGGACAGAGCCAGCGCAGCGGGAAACTCACCTGCAGACGACAACACGCACGTTTATCAAAGAGCAACGTCTTCACTTTTTATCCTGTGTGTGTGTGTGTTTGTGTGTGTGTGTGTGTGTGTGTGTGTGTGTGTGTGTGTGTGTGTGTGGGGGTCTCACAGAGATGAGCGCCTCGCTGACAGACGTGAGGACGTCGGGCCGCAGCGAGTGCAGCAGCAGTTTGTGTTCGGTGAGGACGGCGAGCAGCAGCGTGCAGGCGTTTTCTGGACCGAGGTTCTGTAGCAGCTTCAGGTAGCTCGCACCACTGACACACACACACACACACGCACACACACACACACACAGACAAAAATAAAGTTTGTGTTGCTCTGTAAAGTCACTTACTTCCCCTGCATCAAAGCCCATAGAGAGAAAAACAGTGATTTGGTCGCAGATCCACTGCTGCCTCCGTCGTGAGTTCAAACGTCTTATTTTGTATTGTCAACATTTAAATGATTGTGTACGGATTTACCAGTTAGTTACACAGTGTCACCACATGAGGCAGCGGCACACGAGCAGCTCCTCTGACTCCTGCAGCTAAAAGTGTTGATTTTCTACATGGACTTTGGTTGAGGAGAGTGAGCGCTACACAAACTACAGTTTCTCGTGGAAAAGTCAGTCTAAGCGTGAGATCAAGTAGAAAACACATTCTTAAAATGTCACATGTCTTTTTTTTTTCAGTCCCTAACAGTGAGCCTCTGTGGATAAATACACAACTATCCTTTATCTGATGAAGCTTCTGCAAAAGAACTGTCGATGAGTAGGGGGGGTGGAGTGGCTCAGTGGTTAAGACCCTACCTTGTGTACCAAAGACATCATGGTCGCAAGTTCGATTCCACCCCTGGCTAATTGTACTTGATTCCATTGTAAGTCGCTTTGGATAAAAGCGTCTGCTAAATGACATGTAATGTAATGTAATGTAATGTAATGAGTAGGAAGATGAAGATTCACTGCTGTTGGTTCTGCAGCAGGAAACTGACCTGAGTGGCAGTGGAGAGGAGACCGGCTGACACAGCAGCAGGTTGTCATATGGAGACAGCTAAAAGACACACACACACAAAATTAGATTTAAAAATGTACTTAAATTCTTCTGAGTTTCTCTATGCGTCTCTGAATCTAAACAAGATCATTAACATTAACAAAGTGTGTTCCCTGCACCAAACACAAATCATCCACTTGTAACTCAGACTTCAGATTATCATCAGTGGATTAGAAGAAAAGATGGCAATAATCTGAAACATTTGCACACTACTGATTGGTGATTGGGATTAAAAAGCTGTTACCAGGTTGAGTCTGCAGCCAGAGCAACACCTGAAAATAAACACATCACACCTCTTACCTTACATTAGTAATAATAGAACACTGTACATCATCTGTGTTTGACCTGCATCGCTGCTGAAGCTCTTTATGTCCCATCAATTTACAGTGGAGTCCCTCAAGGCTCCGTCATTGGTCCTCTTTCGTTCAGTTTTATAATGAAATCGACTACTTTGGCCTGTCATTGTGCTACTACCCAGCGTTTGGCTGTGCCTGACCGACTTTAACTTTATATAAACCAAACTAAAAATAATATTCTTTGATGAACAATCACCGATTGTAGTGACTGTGAGCTTCAGAGGTCATTTAGTTTCCTCTTTCATGAAATTAACAAAATATTTTGGATTCTTCTTTTCACACCAGATTTTATTCTTTGAGCAAAACAAGAAAATATTTTAAAATAATAGTAGATAGTGTCAGAGAGATAGCAGGATTATCAGCCTACCGTTTGAGTCATTATTCATATCGTGAAATCCTGGTGATACCCTTCGATTAGAGTTGAAACAATTACTCGATTAATTGATTATTAATCAATTAAATTATTGAATTAATTAATCATCAACTATTTTGATGATCGATTCATCGGATTGAAGATTTTTCCATGATTAAAACAAGATTATGATTTACATGATTATATTTCCAGAAAGAATATGGTTATTTTTTGTGAAGCTGAGCTGGATTTTCCATATGTCATTAAACGCATCATTGCTCCGTGGACCTGATCTAGTAGTATTGCTGGCGAAATTTGATGCATAGTGACAGAACGCCCCAGGCCCAGCGATGTGTCTGGCGCTAGCCCCCGCTGTTGTTATCAACGACGTTTGAACCTGTGGCGGATTTTGAAGTAAGCTATGGGATGTGTTCCCCAGCATCCCAGTGTTGTTGCAGATCAATGTCTCGTGAATATAGTGCATAATAGTGTGTTTTGTATGTGGTTGTGTTTGTGCACGTTTTTTTTCTTTTTTTAATACTGAAGGCCCGACGGTAAGCTACTGATTTTGGGGTCATCATGGCTCACACATGTTCATTTCCAGGTTTGACAAACACTGATCCATGTTTTTTAACGTTTTCTGACATTTTATGGACCAACCGATGACTCGATGAATCGAGAAAATGATCGACAGATTAATTGATTATGAAAATCATCGTCAGTTGCAACTCTCCTCTTGATGATACCTGATAATACAGTTTATAGCCAATAGAGCCTTGGGTTTGTACCTGAACAAGGATGCGAGGACGCTGGGGAGAAGGAAACGGGACGTTGTGCATGAAGCTGGATATGTGTCTGCAGCAAGACACAAAAAAAAGAGAGAAATGAAGTGAAATTTCATCAAAACAGAACAAAAAATTTGAATCTCCCTCGTGTACTGACTTCTCTAGTGGCAGCACGTGAGGTCCGGAGATGGAGTATCTGTAGATGAAGGTGAGAAACTTCTGGAAGACGTTGAAGAAGGGCCAGTGTGACAACACACAGATGCTCTTCTTCACCTGCAGGCTGCGGCTGGTGATGGGCCGCCGGTCCACCACGCTGAGCAGACCCAGCCTCACACTCTGCCGCTCCGACAGCAGCTCCCTCTGGAAGGACTCGTAGAACTGGATGGCGGCACCGTAAACCTGCGGAGGAGGGAAGCAGAGGATCGATCGGTTGTTCTTCAGCAGAACGAGTATGAGGACTGTGTGTGTCTCTGCTGCCGCGCTCACCTTGTCCCCGGAGGCGGACGTGAGGACGAAGGTGGAGAAGACGGGCAGCTGGTACTTTGTGTTCAGAGGCCAGCTCTCCACAGTGACGCCCATCGGCAAACAGAAGACTGGAACGGACTCTGGCAGAGGGAATGCCTCCAGGTCCTCCTCAGGGTAACGGCTGATCAGACCTGACACACACACAGATCCGGTCTCAACACAACACAACTGCAGTGTTTTATCATTGGGCTGCAGCAGTTTTTTTGACATAAAAACAGTCTTAAAAACTCAAAGTGGAACTGGGATCAGTGAGAACTAGTCCATTTTGTTTCCAGACTCTCGCCACTTTTTATGAAGACACCGTGACTTTTTTTTAAGATTTACTCAGTTAGTCCAAGTGAAACTTTGTTTAAATGTGGTCGAGGACGAAGAAAAGGTCACAGGGACCCGTTCTCATTATTGTCCTTTAGTTATCCATGAATCCCTGAGGTGTCATTATACACACAGCAACATTTACCTTTCACCTTCAAACCATTATAATGTAACAGATTTCATATTTGAGTCCGTGTGTTTGAGTTTCTCGTGCAGTTGCAGCCGCGATGAGACGGCGAGGACAGATACTCACTGGCTTCGTAGACCAGCGCGTTGGCTTTGGCCACCGCTCTCTTGTAGCACAGGTACAGGCCTGGACCCCACTGGACACACAAAAGCAAGCACACAACAAACTGAACTGCTGAGTCACACATTTAAAATGTATTTTTTCTCCCACCTCCCATGCGGGCCGTACCATGCCGGTGTTTAGGTTCTTTTCGACGCGAGAGAAAGTGTGCGGCGCCACCTCCCCCTTGCTGGGCAGCAGCAGGGCGATGTCGGTGACGCCCAGCGTGTGGAGACCCTGCGAGTCCAGAGCCCGGCGATACGTCAGGAACACCCGGTGAGCGGTCGGGCCGCCGCCGGCGCTCAGGCTGGCCGAGCGGCTGTAGGGCGTCGTCTCGATGACGTACCAGCCCTGCTTCAGCTGCTCCTTCCCTTCATACAGAACCCTGCAGGCACAAGCACAGGAAGTCTGAAAAAACATCATTTTCACGTGGAGTCCCTCAAGGCTCCATCCTTGGTCCTCTTTGGTTTCCATGGAGTTTCATTACACATAAAAAATATGAACTTCTCTGTTCTTCTGCTGTGTCTGAACACTCTTCAACTTCAAAGCAGAGCAGGAACACAAGAGGAAACAACTAAGATTAGCTTTTCCCAGTGGAAACAGGAGTTTGTGGCACTTTATAAACCACTCACTCTCCCACACCAAACCCCATAGAGAAAATCAGCGATTTTACGTCACAGCACACAGGAGCTGTTGATCCACTGCTGCCTCATTCATTCACGTTCAAATGTGACATTTTGTGACGTCTGTGTTTGAAATCCTTTGTTCAGATTCACCTCAGTGACACAAACTCACCATAGGAGGCAGCAGTCGACCAGCAGCTCCCGTCGCCTGTGAGCTAAAAACCAAGGTTTTCTCTGTGGACTTTGGTGTGGGAGAGTGAACGGATTACAAACTACAGTTTACAGCTAGACACAAATGCAGACACAATTCTTTAGATACAGTTAAGACTTAAGAAAAGGTTAACCAAATAAAATCTCTGCAGCTTAAATGGCTAAAATCCCTTTAACCTCACAAATTCAGTTTTTCGGGGAGACCTGACACTTCATTTCTTCAAGGGAGGAACTAAAGTATCGGCTCCTTGTCAGACTTTACTTGCACAGTGTCTGTCAGGTGCGTTTCAGATTATGAACGACAGAATAAAGGTGTAATTGAGGATTGAGCTCTTTATGCTCAAACACGTGTAATCCAGAATAATTAAAACAAGTAAACAGCTGAGCAGAGTCGGAGGGAAGCGACACCACACACACACATCTGCCCACCACTGCCTTACATAATCCTCTCTATTACATAAGTCTAAGCTTTGTGTGCATCGCATGAAGTAAACCCAGCAGAGTCCAGCACGCTCTCCGTCCCTTTGCAGAACAATAACTCTGAAAGCCAGGGGAGAATTTAGCCACTATTTACCACACCAACTAATATCTACACCTGGTCTTAAGTGTCTTAATCTTCAGAATATGTTCCCTGCTTCATCTTTCCCTGAGACAGAATTTCCCTACATGGGACCTGAAGTGTGTTTGACCTTGTGATGAACGGTTTACTCTCCCACACCAAAGCCCAGAGTGTGTTGATGCACTTGCTGCCTCCATCAGTCACTCCACAGGTCTGATTTTGTGACTTATGTGTTTGAAATCCTGTCTTTGGATTTAGCTGAACAACACAAACCCACCACATGAGGCAGCAGAAGCCCAGCGGGGCCCCTCTGGGCTTTGGTGCAGCAGAGTTGTTGTGTACAAGCTTCAGTTTCCTGTTGGAAAACTCTGTGAAACAATGACATCAACTGTCAAACGTATTCTTCAGTTCGTAAAAAGACCCAGAAGCACCTCTGTTTCCCATGTTCTGTGGAGTAAAACTGATTAATCAGTGGACTATTCCCTTACCCGAGGTCCAGGACGGGCGGTTTGTCTCGACCCCGGCGGTAGCACAGGTACAGATGCGGGTTGTTGATGAGGCCGGCGCTCAGCTCGGCCGAGTGTCCGCCGAGCGTCTTCTCGATGCACGTGAAGCCCTCAGGCACTTCCTCCCCGAGCCCCTTGGCGATGACCACCAGGTCTGTGACCGGCTCCACCGCCCGGCCTGACGAGCCCGAGGACGACGAGGACGGGGATGAGGAGGAGGACGAGGACGAGGCTTTTCCATCCTCATCCAGGGGCCTCCACTGGCCCCCGGGGTCCAGACCGGCCACTACAAAGTAGTCCACCAGCTGGGGACATTTCTCCTCTGTCATGCCGTCGCCTGTCTACCCTCCACTAGAGAGAGAGAGAGAGAGAGAGAGAGAGAGAGAGATTCTGAATTAATTATTTAAAGGCCACAAGTCAGATCAACTTTCTATTTCCTCAATGTGTCCAAAGAGACAATGAGACGTTCCCGTCATCACCTCACACCTGCAGCGAGCTCCATGTTTATAAACCATGTTTTACGGGCGCGATTTCTCCCGATCAACCACTTTATCTTCTTCCATTAAAGACAAACGACGACAGTGATGAGTGACAGCTGAACACACGCGATCGGACACGCCTCCAGCTTCAGTCGCTTGATTTCTGACCGCCTCATTATCGTACACTTTAAAAACTTGTGCCAAATAAATCACGCAAATGGCTTTAGTTTAAATAAATACATGTTTCATCTGACGTGGCTGTAACATTTTGTCCTGTAAGCAGAACGTTTGATTTCCTTCCCTCTCTGTAAACCACAGAGATATGTGTGTGTGTGTGTGTGAAAGTGAGAGTTGGACTTTAAAAAAAAAAAGATAATGAGGAAGAGCCACCAGTGGGTCACAGGTCAGCCGGCAAACAGGAAGGAGGCTGCCTGCTTCCTGTTCATCGATGACTTCCTCGTGACACAACAGCAGCAGCAGCAGCAGCAGCAGCAGCAGCAGCAGCAGCAGCAGCAGCAGCAGCGGCAGAGTCCAGGTTTTTCCCCCAACACCAAACCCCATAGAGAAAATCATCAATTTTACACGACAGCACAGAGGAGTCGTGGATCCACTGCTGCCTCTGATAGCAAGAGTTCAGCTATGTTAGTTTGTGGCTTTGGTGTCTGAAAAGTTTCACACAGATTTACTTCACTGACACAAACTCACCACACGAGGCAGCAGTAGACCAGCAGCTCCTGGGTCCCCTCCACGCAAAAATCGCTGGTTTTCTCTATGGGGTTTGGTGTGGGAGAGTGAGTGGTTTACACGACGTCATTTTCCAGGTGAGCAGTTTGTGAAGTGGACGTGAGTGTCAGTGTGTTACTCACACACACACACACAGACGCTCTCCATCACCAAAGGTTAGAAGAGTCAGGGTAAGGTGGTGAATAATCAGAGGCGGGGCTTACTGATGATGCAGCCAAGGTCAGGTGACAGGAAATGCTGCGGTGAAGCACGTTACAAAGGGGACTTTTCTTTCTTTCTTTCTTTCTTTTCAGATGTACGTTATATTTGACTGTCAAAGTGGAGTGCAGCTACCGTTTCCATGGAGACGGCAAGTGGGCGTAAAGTGAACACGAGCTGTCACAAGCACTCAGCTCACGCCGGACCCAGAGGGAGTCGACTGTGGGACAACCACGACGACAACAGTTTGCGCTGAAACAGCTGATTTCCACACTCACTCAATCACTCACTTCCCTTTTTAGATGTAACAATGGAAACCTTGCACACGCGCATACACACACACACACAGTGGAAAGCCCAGAGAGATGTACCACATTTCCTCACTGACAGAGGTCACCTCAGTGCAACAGCTGCCCACTGACCTTTATTTTCACCACGTGCGTCAGGCGTCGTGGCGACCGTGTGGTTAAAAACTCACGTACGGGACGTTTAATAAATAGTGGTTTGTTTAAATATCGAAGAAAATTGTGTTTATTGCCATGTTTTACTGTACAAACTCCACAATGTTAAATGAGTTTACTATATAACTAGCACACAGTCATGATAGGGCCCTCGCGTCCCCTCGTGAGTGCAGCAGTTCCCTGACGTCACTTTTGAATCCGCAAAAACCTTTCGACAACTTTTTACCTTTGATGTGTAATGATGTGGGTGCAAATGGTGAAATTGGACGCCAAAATTTCAAATGGCTGACTTCCTGTTGAGTTGAGGCCGTGGTTACGGTCGACTTTTTTGTTCGTCTCGGTCTATAACATCTGCCCATCAAGTTTTGGGAAATTCAGTGGAACTAAATGTTTGCCGAAGTCATAGGGCACTTCCTGTTCTGTGGCGAATGGTTGAAATTCACCCAAACGCCGAGGATTGCCGTGGCCACGCTGTTTTGAATCTGCAAAACCTTTTGACAACTTTTCACCTTTGATGTGTCGAGTACAAATTGGCTTCGAAATGGCTGACTTCCTGTTGAGTTGAGGCCATGGTTATGGTCGACTTTTTTTGTTTGTCTCATTCTGTAACATCTTCCCACCAAGTTTCGTGAAATTTGGTGGAACCTATGCGTAAAAATGATGTTATTAAGTGACTACTTAAATAATAAATATGATTATTATGAATGCAAAACCAGGAAAAGTCATCACAGATACTTTACCACAGTATGACTATATCTTGTCTCGTGTCACAATATAAACATAATATCGATACGTTGCTCAGCCTTCAGTTAGCAGCAGATAGTTTTGTCTGAAACTGATCTTTTTTTATGAATCTGTCCAGTCAGGACTTCAGCAAAGTGGAAGTGAGACACCTAAAAAAAGGGGAAGTCGTTCTCCGCACATGTTATTAATAATTGGCAACAGCTGCTACTGCTGCTGTGACCTGCCTCTGTCTGCTGTCAGCTGTGGTTCCTACAGAGGCCAATTCTGTAATTCTGTGTCAGGTTCGGTTTATTTCCACCTCTCTCTTTCACTGCCTCACCTGTGTGAGGACGAAAAAAAAGAGTCGTTCACAGCAGCTCTGTCTAAATGGAATCCGAGTTTGTTTGCTCGGAAAGTCCGGTTGGTTTGGTGTGAACGTGCAACAGAACTCTGATCCGCACCAAAGAAGCAAACTCTGGTTCTGCCTAAAAATAAACATCGGTCTCGGTTTGCTTCAAGTGAACGCAATGCAGGAAGCGGACTACACCGCAGGGGATTGTGGGTAAACACAAGCAAGACACATGTACGCGAGAAATAGAGCCAACAGATGAGTTTTCTTGTTCAATGTTTGTCTCGTCTTCTCCTTGGTTGTGATTGTTGATGCAGCGCCCCCTCGGGCGAGGAGGGGAACACGTTATTCAGAAGGTTCGGTTCGGTTCGTTTCACTGAAGTGTGAAAGCAAACTGGGACCAGCCCCCAACTGAACCAAGTCTGGCGGAGACTGTTAGGTGTGTAAACCACCTTAGACCAGAGAACCATCAGGTCTGAAACAGATCAGGTCCGAAACTACGACGGTTGGCTGTCCCGCACTTCAAATACACTCTGAAACAAACGGGATTAGTTTCACATGTGCAGGTGGATTAACATGTTACCGCAGCACATCAGTAATCTCATCGGTCACCTCAGTATAAACGACCACATGTGGGAGGGGCACCACCCTACACTCGTCGATATACAACCGACAATAGCTAAAAACGCAGACAATGACAAAGTGAACCAGGGAGGAAACGTTGCAGTTTGGGGAGAACGTGAGTTTGAGATTGTGGTGCAGAACCAGAACACTTGGACAGAGATTTATTTACCAAAAACAATCAGAAAATTGGTTTGGAATTATATCATATGTTGAAAAACAACAGTGAACGCAGCCTAGTGCAATTCAGCCGACGATAAGAGATAAATGTGTCTTTATGACTCTTCGTCTCACTGTCGGAAACACTGCCACAGGAAGTGGTACAGTGTCGTGTTCTGTCATTTACACAGTTTCACAAGAGCGTGAACGTGAGATGCTGGAGGCGCTGATATCACCCCTTTGTCCCCACAAGGAAGTGCCCATAATGTGACTGTGTAAACAGGTTTAGGTCCCCACAACATTAGTAATACCTGGACGGAAGAACACACACACACACACACACACACACACACACACACACACACACACACACACACAGAGCTGTGTGTTAACTGGTACGGGGGGGTGTCATGGACCACAGAGGCGCTTTGTCTGTGGGGAGAGGGTCACAGCGTCTCACTGATCAACATGCTCAGCGCTGCAGTTACTGGTGATTTTAATTATCAATCAATCCGTCAATGATTTCCTCGTTGTTTGGTTAATTCAAGCTCCAAATCACACAAACACCCAAACCTCTATTGAAAATATGGTTCATTTAGTTCATTAATCATAACAACCTCAGTTCAGTGAGAGATTAACACGCCAGGACCTGGCGGAGCTCAATGGTTCATTCCTGTCACATGACTGGCAGCACATATTCTCGCGCACACACACACAGAATATACTGCATCTAAAAAGAAATCACTGTCTGTGTCACAATGTGAATGCACTCACCCGCCTGCACCAAAGTCCACAGAGAAAATCAGCAATTTTACCTCCCAACACACAGGAGGTTTAATCACTGCTGCCGTCATCAGTGTGTGGAAACGTGTTATTCTGTTTGGCCACACTAAAACCGAGCCTGGCCGTTTTCAAAATAAAAGTCTCAGCCTCAGTAAAACACAAACCAGCAGTTTTCAAAATTATCGTCTCAGTTTTCTATTCATCCACACGGTAAAGACTTTTCAAAATTACAACCCCAGGGGTTTTCAAAATTAAAGTCTCAGTTTCCCTTAAGTAAAAATCTCAGTTTTTTTTTCAAAATCGAACACTCTTGTTCATCCACACTAAAACACAACCCCAAAGTTCAAACAACAGTTTTCTACCCACTCATTTTCAAATGAAGTTTCAATTTCTATTTATCCACACTAAAACATTGCCCTGCACTTTTCTAAATAACGGTCTCAGTATCTGTTCATCCACAATAACACATAACCATCAGTATTTTCTAAATGAAAGCCGAATCTACAGAGCTTTCAAAATAAAGGTCTTGGTTTCAGTTCATCCACACGAGAACAGCTTGCAGGCATCAAAGTCTAAGTTGTCTAAAGTCTAAATTTCTATTTTCCTCAACGCTACATGACTTTTTTTCTTTTTGTTTATCGGTTGATCCACAACAATAGCTTTCAAAATAACAGTCTCAGTTCAGCAGTTTCTGTTCATCAACAACAAAACACGACGCCAGCCTTTTTGAAAATAAAACCCTTATTTTCTGTTTGTCAACTGCAGGAGTTTTCAAAATAAACGCCTCAGTTATGGTTCTAAAACACAACCCTGCAGATTTACTGTCCATGTGTTCTGGACTCATGCAGTGACAGGACGCCCCGCGGGGCCTCGGCACAGGTTGTGTCAGAACTGCTAACACCAGGTCCAGCTATTTAAAGCCTCACACACATACACATGTTTGTGAGGCTCTGCAGTGAACGTCTCTGCAGTGAACGCTGACCGTGACTCAGGCTGTGCAGACTCCATGACCGCTTCAGACTCACCCGTTGACCATGCGACGGCAGAGTCAAGGACCGGGTTTTAAATGTCTAAAACTGTCTAAATTTAGAACGTCCACCAGCACAGGGATGAGGACACCCAACACGAGAGGACGTCCAAACTGAATTAGACCACATCACGTTTGTGACGTAAACAACGAGCGGAGGAAAATAAACAAACACAAACAAACTCAGATCAAGCTGCTGAAGTGAAAGCAACAATAACTCCAGTCTGATTCGGCCACATATTAGAGGCTTTTGGCTGTATCCAAAAATCAAGTTTGAACAAATTAATAATAACCATGCCATTACTGATTTGCACAGAAGACGATTAGACACACATGTGACTTTTAAAAAGATTCACAATTCTGACTTTTTCAATTCGATAAACTTTGAATTTTGTTTCCAATATTTTGTTACATGTGACCCGAATCCGTACATTTTAGTTAAAATAAAATACATGTGTATATAGTACATCTTGTTTTAGTAGTTATTCTTAGGCACTTTAATCCACGTTTTTTTAATGTTATCTTTCATTTTAGTCGTTATTTTTATAAGATAAATACACATATTTTACGTTATCTTTCATTCCATTAGCTAACTCTGTTAAATAAAACACACCTTTTTATGTCATCTTCAGTTCTTCAGCGGTCATTCCACAACTGTTGTAACACACAACAGTAACAGGACGTCTGAGACTGAGATAATAATATTATCAAAGTTTGAATAATTAAAAAAAGTGACGGCCGTTCCACTCATGCAACAAGAATTCATAGAATTAGCAGATACTGAATCTTACTTAACATATTGATATATTGATTAAAAAACATACTTAACAGTAGATAATATCTTAAGAATGTGCCTGCCAGCTATTCTCATTATTAGAAAGACTTTTTTAACAAGAAAGTAAAGTTTATGAAGCGTTTTCTCTGCAGCACCAAAGTCCATTGATAAAAGAAGCGTTTTTAGTTTGCGGGGATTTCAGAGGATTTCAACAACAGAGTCACAAAATAAGACATTGAACTTTCCTGATGCCTCAGCAGTGGATCAATAACTCCTGTGTGCCTCTACGGACTTTGGTGTAGGACAGTGAAAGATTCAGTTTGGTCGTGCAACGCTGAGGGAAAAAGCAGCAAAACATATTCTTGTGAGATTTTAGACTCACAACAGGCTGACAGTACTTTTTAATAAAATGATATTGAGATTAACTCTGACCAGTGAAAACACAGAGCTGTGACTCAACAACAGACAAAGGGTGTGTCCATGTCCTCAGTAATGAACTACGAGGACTTCTGCGACTGCATCCAGGCTGTTACGCAATCAAATCAAAACAGAGAGTGAAGCTG
This sequence comes from Solea senegalensis, assembly GCF_019176455.1. Lineage (NCBI taxonomy): Eukaryota > Metazoa > Chordata > Actinopteri > Pleuronectiformes > Soleidae > Solea > Solea senegalensis. The sequence continues at coordinate 2,497,241 of NC_058029.1, forward strand.
GAGTTTGCCGGACAGTGAACGCAGCACAGCAGCAGCAGCAGGAATGCAGAGCGGCGAGTCTGCAGCAAACATCCAACCTGTGATGTTTAGAGTTTACTTTCTAAGAATGTCAGAGTGACACTGATCTGCGTACGCTGCCTCTCACCCTGTGCATGCTGGGACACGCCATGGCCGCCGCCCCCTTATACCCAGAGACGGGTGGTGGTGGGTGTGTGTGTTCACTGGGTCCATTATCTGCCAGGATAACTTTTGTTTACACTGTTGTTGTTATTATTCTGCCCCTAAATCTTCGTCAACAGAAAAGATAAAGCGGTATTTGTTTGCAGCGTCTGAAAAACAGGCAAAACTATCACTCACTGAGGGAGCGTTTGTATGTATACAGCAGCAGCGCAAGGGCGGGCGGGGGACAAGAAGAGCGTTTTTTGAGCAGTAAATTTAATATTGGCAACTTTTTGTAAACGCTTCTTTATAGAGATGTCAAATAACAAACAACACTTATCCTAAATAGATTCTTCCAATTTTTTTTTTTACATTGCTTCAGTTTTGATTAGCAAAGCCTGTTTCATTCAAAAAGACCAGCGTCATTACAACATAGCAGAAAACACATAGGAGTTTTTCAGGTTATAAGCAGGAGACTTGTGAAAGTTTATCCGAAATAAATGACATTTTCTGCTTGATTTTGCTCATGTTTACATTGCTCTTTTTTACCCCCAAATATAAAAGCTACTTCATCTAAAGAATTTACTCTGATTTCATGACAGAACTTTTCTTAGCTCTCTGCACTGAAGTTTCACGTCTGACGCACCAGAAAACACAGGTCACGTGACCATTCAGGCAGTGATGTAGTACTCGAGTCCGGTCTCGAGACCGATTTCTGCTTTCTCTGACTCGTCTCGGACTTGTTCCTTCAAAGACTCAGTCTTGACTCTGACTCGGACCACAGTGGGAGGAGAAGGACTTGTAATTTCAGACCGAGTCCTCGAGACCAACCCATTTTTTTATGTTCATGTTATGTCCTAACTATGATTAAAAAATTTTAATGATAGTAAAAGCATAGTCCATATTAAGACGTTAAGACTGCTCCTCTAAACAATTCCCAATCTAGCTTAGTCTGTAGAACTGTTGCTTATTAACTGGGGTGATACTAAATCATGAATATGAAAACTGACATGTTTTTATGGTCTTGGTCTCGACTCGGTCTTGACTCCTAAAGGACTCGGTCTCGACTCAGACTTGCTTCCTCAAAGACTCAGTCTTGACTCGGACTCGCTTCCTCAAAGACTCGGTCTTGACTCGGACTCGACTGTATTTGAAAACCAACGGACTTGGTCTCAACTCGGTCTCGACCCTTCAAAGACACCGTCTTGACTCGGACTCAGCATAGGCGGTCTCGTCCCCATCACTGTATTCAGGTCTGTCCACACTAAAACAGAGCCTCAGTTTCCATTAATCCACACAATAAACATAACCATGGAGTTTTCAAAATTAGTCTGTATTTTCTAAATGAAAGTCTCATTTTTAGAGCTTTCAAAATAATATTCTTGGTTTCAGATTCATCCACACTAGACCAAAACCCTGCAGGTATCAAAATAAAAGTCTCAGTCTCTGCTGTTCATCAACAGTAAAAAATTGACCTTAGAGTTTTCAAAATGAAATCCTCAGTTTCTGCTCATCCACACTAAAACACAAACCAGCAGTTTTCAAAATAAATGTCTCAGCTTTCTATTCTTTCACACAGTAAACAAAACCTCAGCCTTTCTGTTCATCCACACTGAAACTTAACTAGCAAAGATCTTACTTGCTCTGAATCAACTGTGAGCTAAAATCTATTTTTAAATCAAATCGTGACCACATGGAATCTGAATCGACTCCCACTTCTTCTTTGTGTTTTCAGTCAAACTAACTCCAACCTGTTTGTGGTCGTCTCAATTTACCAGCTCACTGTTGCCGTTGCCTCCGGGTGACACGAGATCTAAACACTGATATACTGACAAACACGGGGGGGCTGACTCTGTGTGAACTCATTTGAATGCAACTGACACTTGTTTATGTTTAAATGTTGTGCAGACTAATTATCCACACTAGTATTTCAATTCTACCACAAAACGACGACGAGAGAGCACCGATTAATATTTACTTCATCAATTATGCATAAGCTCAGCCACCCACAAGTGATGTGCTTTTAATCTGAAATATTAATCTTTCTAAAGCGTCTGCATCCACTTTTCCTGCCCTTGGGTAAAACTGCAGCTGCCACTTAACAAAAACACTCACCTAATCAAGTCAGGCTGAAGAATTGTGTTCACTGCTTTATTTCACTGTTAAAAACACACTTCTCCACTCACACCAAAACCCACAGAGAAAATCACTCATTCTACATCACAGTCCACTCCTGCCTCCGTCAGTAAATTGAAATGAGTTATTTTGTGATTTCCGTGTTCAAAGGTAATTTTGAATCGACAAAGTGACATAAACGTACGAAACAAAGCAGCAGTTGACAGAGACCTTCTATGTGTCCACAGGCTAAAAATGCAGATTTTTTTCTATGGACTTTGGTGCGTGAGAGCAGAAAGTTTACAAACTTCACTCTCTGGTCAGAGAATGCTATTTAACGGCGAGATAAAGCAGCAAAAATACTTATTAAGATGTCACAGACTCAAGTAGGTGCAGATTTTTAGTTAAATGGCTGAAAAAATCCCATGTTTACACTGAGAGCACGCTCAGTGCTGAATATTTATCATGTGATTTCTGGTAATGAGAGAAAATTGGACTCTGCAGAGACAAGTCCTGACGCTGTTTACGAGCCTGACGTGTCTCTGTCTCTCTCTATCTCTCAACAAGTTTAACACCTGAGAGGAGGACCAATCACACGAGCCCGGCAGCTGAATGTGAATGAAGTCACGTGACTTTCAGGAAAACCTGTAATCAAACGCTTTCTGTAGGCGAGTCGGTGCTTTTACTTTGTGCGTCTTTGGCCTCAGAGCAGCTTATTTAGCAGCAGCAGAGTGAAGGAGAACATGCATGAGAAGCAATATGGTTCTTCTGACCCAGATCCAAACGCCACGGCAGGAACCAACACACACACTTACATCTTACTGAAGACAGATCATAGACTTAACATACTCCCTAACCCTTAACCATCCCAACTCAACACAACTGAAAAAGTCCTTTAAAGTTGACAAAATGTCCCCCAAAAAGACAGGTTTGTACGTGTTCTGGACCTCACACATAAAAACCGTTTTCAGTTTCAGTCTGACAACGGTTGGTTTGACAGAGTTCAGCAGAGAGTTGTGTGTCACAGACCAGCGCGGAGTCTGAAGATTAAAAGTGTCTATGAAGACTTAAAGGGAGCGTTCACATAATGTTCCACACAAAAAATAACAAAGTGTAAAACTATCTTTTAACTTTGTGCCTTTTTGAAAAAAATGTGACATGTCTTCAGTAATCTGTAATACATATGCCGGGCCTGTATGTGACACTGTGGCACACCAACACCAGAGGATTCTATGTTTGAACTGCTCACTCTCTCACACCAAAGTCCAGAGAGAAATTTTGGACAAAAATTGTCTTTATTTCTCCTTTTTTTCCCCACAAAAAACTCTAATTTTCACAACCAACTCTGTCCTCCTTTAAATCTGAGTAACAGTCTACAGGACAGACAGCAGGTGGACAGACAGTGGACAGAGAGATATGAGGACATACGGACCTGTCTTACCGTAGACAGACAGAAGAGCAGCTGCTGTTGGGAGATTTAAACCTCGGGCCACCTTCCAGCTAAAGCGGGTTCCATTATCGGACAAGCGTTTATTCTTTTCACCCCCGCGGCACCGCTCGCGGCCTCGATAATAAAAAAAAAACAAACACACAAAAAAAAACCGTCAGGTGCTTGTCCCACTGTCCAAGTGTCCAGGCGACGTGCGTGTCCTTCTAGCGCCTGCTGCGTCAGTGTGGTCGTTTGACAGACAGTGGAGGCTGCCCACCCCGCTAAATCAAGAGTCGGGGGAGACGGGTTCCATTATCGGACCGTGCACTGTACTTGCTGCTGATGTCCTGTTACGTTTTTATGGGTTAGTTGTTGTTTTCTATGGGCATTTATGTTGACACGCAACGTGTCAACGTTTTTCAGCACAATAGCGCGACAAAAAGAAAAAAGAAACACGAGTACGTTGTCACTCGTACACATACAGCAGAAGCGGCTGGATGTCCAGTGCACCTCCTCCGTGTGTCGTGCTCACCTCGGCGGGGGCTGACGCTCGGAGATGTCGGCGAGAAAAACGAACGAAGCGCGCCGGAGGCGTGTCCGATAATGGGCGCTCCAGTGGTTCCCGTTAAACGGTCCGTCTGTTGTTGCTAACGCTTCCCGGTGTTAGCTAGCTAACCGGGAGTAGGGCGAAGGGGGGGGGCGCGGCCCGGCTGACAGACGTGACGGTGCCGGGACACAGAAAGACGATGTCGGTGTGAGCAGGTGAGTCGTACCTTGTCGTAACTGCTGCTGTTTCCCGCTGAACACTGCGACGACCATGTTTAGGTCATTCTATCACATGTGACGTCCATGTTTGCTCCGCGGAGCCGCAGCCTGCCCGGTGTCAAGTGACGAGCGACTTCAGCGGCCACTTCCGCCCGGGACCTTCAAGATAAAAGCACCGCCGCGGGGGAAGTCCGGAAGGACGAGTTTTTTCTTTTATCTGTGTTGGAGCGCTGGACGTCACATGACGTGATTCTGTTAAAAATGTGAATTTGTGACATTTGGCATTTTATTGTATTACCTGTACCTACTGCGCTATATAGTTTCTCATCTTGTCCTATTTCGATTTCTTTTTATCACAATATGGATTTTTCTTTGAAAATCTTAGAGCATCTGTACAGAAAACTGAATAAACTAGAGATTAGCTCAACATTTTGCAAATACAATGCGTCCATGTGGAAAAATATAAGAACACACATACACTTATTCACATCCTTCCATTTTTAGAGGCAGTGAGTGAAATGTAAATATTGTAAAAACATAATAAAGCAAAAAAATGGCTTTAAGAAAGAAAGAAAAACTTTCATTAAGCAACTGAAATCCAACTTACTCAACTGTGTTCAGAGGCATCACGTCTTTTAGCGCTGTGACTTTATTAGGGAGTATATTATTAATATATTCACTCAAGAAGTTGGAAAAGCAAACGTATCTCGGGGCTAGCCATTGTTAGCAACACCAATCAGTCACTAACAGTGTCTACAGTTAAAACTTAAACAGTACCATGTGTACGACTGATTTACTGTGAAACAAACACGTCAGAAGTGCAGTTAATAGTAAAATTAGCAGTGTTTGTTTGTACTATTGATTCGATTGGCAGCCATCTTGAGGTTGGGCGATGTCTCTCTCAGGGCTAGCCACTGTTGGCAAGACCAATCTGTCAATAACAACGCTCTTTATGTTGGTGAAGTTGCTCGGAGTTCCGACTACAACTGGAATGCACCTCAAGTCTTTTGTGTGTACTTAAGGTGGCGCTAGTGCTTTACGGAGGCAACTGGCATTAATAAGTTTTATGATATTTCAAGATTCTTTATTTGTTTCGAATTGTGTTTCCATGGATTTTCTTTGACAAACTTGTCGTTTTTTAATCCACGAAATAGGATGAAAATGCTCATAATAGCGTTTTTGTAGCATATTATAATTTATCATTTTTGTTGTAAAACCGATGACACACTGAGGAGAAAGATCCGGTCAATATATAATTAGACTGTCGTTTCTTTACACTAAAGGTATAAGAAGTGTTTTGTTTTTTTAAATTATGTTAGAAGCTTATAACGGCTAATGTCCACGTTAGATGGTATGCTTTTATTTTGAAATCATCACACCTCATTTCCTGGAGTGATTGTGTCAAGTTTGATGCAGCTGTCACAGAGAAACAGACTCATTACCATTTGTGGGGGTTTAAACGCCTGAGGGATGGTGACTGGTGATAATAACAATAATGATACTACTAATAATAATTATGATGTTTAAACTGATAGTTAAGGTTTTCTCACATCTTTATTAACTTTAATTTTCTATTTTGTCTCATTGTTTGCCCTTTTTCCAAGTGGAAACTGAAGTTTTCCGTCTTTCTCACTCTGCCACACACCAAACCCCATAAACAAAGGTTCTCATGCACAGAAGTCACACAATAACACATTTAAACTGACTGACGGAGGCAGCGGCAGATCAACAACTCCTGTGTGCCATGATGTAAAAATTGACCATTTTCTCTATGGAATTTGTTCCACGAGAGGAAAAGTGACCCAAAACGTCAGTTTCTTGTTGGAAAACAAAATAAAACAATCCAAGTGCTGCAGGTCCAGGTTTCACTTGTTTATTTTCTGGAAAATAATGTGAAGATACAGTTTCTTTAAAAATGTCTCCTGTGAGATTTGTATGTACAACGCTCAACGTTCCCTCGACGTTGTTCGACAAGGTTCAAAATAAAAACATTACAAAGCAAGAGACCGCAGAGGGCGCTACAAACAAACAAACAAAACAATAACATTAATAATGTGAGCGCAATTAATATTATACATCAATACAAAATATGAAAAAAAAATATGAAATATGGCCTTTAACTGATCCCTAATGCACACACACACACACACACACACACACACACACTCATACCACCTCGCTGGTCAACAGCTCTCCCTACTGGCAGAGTCTGGAACTCACAATAGGTTTATTGCATAACAACGGCAAGATGCCCCACACACACACACACACACACTCACACATGACAGGATGAAAAAGTGAATTCTGGGATGAACTTTCATTAAATATGTTACTTTTCTTTTTCTTGGTTTTCAAATAAAAAAAAACATCAAAAAATAAAATAAGAACGAGACATCATTTTGAATGAAACGACTCGTTAAAGGTCCATTACGCGACTTCGTGACTCACACACGTCAGTGGAAACAAAGATTCACAGCCAAAGTGACGCTGCACAGAAACGCTGTCGTCACGGCGATAAACAAACGCGTCACAACAACCGCAAACGTTTCCTTCACCTTCAACATCACTTCCTGAGAACCTGCGCCTGCAGTGGCTTCATCTGACCTGCGGGGGCCGCCACTGCTACAGTCTGACCACACCTTCTCAAACACTCGCTCTGACCTTTGGATTGACCATCACTTTTTATTCATTTATTTATTTTAAACTGTAATCCTGAGTTTCTGCTCAGTAATGTTTTTACGATTTACAGGAAGTGACATCACTGACGGCGGCGGGACATTTCCGCCACATTAAAAAAATAAAATCTGAAAAACTATATTAGTTTTTAATAATTAATATATTGGGGGTGAAGTTTTGACTATTAAATAATTTAATGTTATTTTATTTATCTGCAATCTTTAATTTTCCATTATTTTTTTAATAAATGTTAGCATAATTTCTAAATCTCTCCTGGTTTTTTTTTTTCGTACTAATAAATGAGAAATATTTCAAATATTTCCGTCATTTTTCTTTATATTTTCTTCATAAAAAAGGACAAATTTCTGCAGCAGCTTCAAACGTCCGAGGCAGAAATAAAGTCAGTAACACATTTTTTACTTTTCTAATAAAACAAATCGAAACAACAAAATAATGCGTCTTTCTCAAGCCAAATCCTCTCTGCAGCGCTGTTGCTATGGTTACGACCACAGAGCACCTAAAACATCACAACGAGGGATGGGACAAAATAACGATTTTATCTTACATCGCGATACAATTACTTGATTTTGGTTAAGTGCCACTAGGGGGAGCTACCTGCATCTTTCCAGTCATTCCAGGAAAAAATGCTACATTTATCGTAAAACTATCGCATCCAGCGATATTATTTTTTGGACAACGTCATGGATGCAAAGTTTTTAAGTCGCCGTTATTTTGTCCCATGTCTAGTTGCGCCTTTTACAATCCGCCGTGAACGAGACGCTGTTGAAACTTTTTTTAAGGTCAACGTCGTTTGTGAATGAATAAAACTCTGCTTCCTGTTTACAAACGCGCCAAATCTAAAATGGCCCGGAGCTGAAATGCTAGCCTGGACGCAGACCGCGTTCCATTTTGACGTTGGATAGTTTTTAGACTTAAACGTTTGAAAATAATAAAATTAAGTTGATGCAGAGCTGCTGGACATGAATGCGGTGGTCATAGCAACCACTCCTTATGTTTATATGGATACAGATATTTGACGATGGATGACTGAGGATTTAAAAAAATAAAAAACTTAATTTCAGATTTGTAGGAAAAATCTTTTGATTGAACATTCATCAACGACGAGAGTCAAGATTTTCAGTCCCAGACCAAGTCTGAGTCTCAGGCCGGGTCCCAGATTGGACTGGGACTACTCGGGACTCTGACTTGGGCTAAAAACTCAGACTAAGACCAGGAACCAGCCTGAGACCTGGTGTACAGTGGGACTTGACTCTGAACGCAGCCTCTGTAGTTGCTGCCTCTTGCGGTTTCCGTCTAATTTAACTTAGACCTCTCAGTGAGTCGGTTACTCCACGTTTCCATGGTTACAATCATGCGACACCACTGCCGACGTGTCCCCGCCTGCTCTCGTCTTCTTTTCTTTGCATCATTTGCATATTTTTCTTTATAAAGCTGGTTTGATGTCGTCGCTCAGTCAAGTTTTTAGTCAAAACTTTAAAACAAAATAACCTTAAATCAGCGGCTGAGCTGAGCTCAGCTGTGATTGGTTGAAGACTTCTCGTGTTCGCGAGTCATAAACAACTTTTGTTTTTCACTAACGATTTATTTCCGCTTGTTTTACGTAAAAAAAAAACGACGCTGTGATCACAGTGTTGTTCTTAAAGCTGCTTCGATGACATCATTGTGTCACGTGACATCTTTTCTGGTCGGAAAAAAAAAATATCGCAGACTCTTCCAGGCCACTGTTGTGTGACATCACATATATTTATATTTATCTTAAATATAGAAATCTATAATCATGGCTGACTTCCTGTCAAAGTGGCGATTAAAGCAGAGGACATGGACGCTGAGGACACGGAGGACGCGCTGGACGCCACGGTGCCGGCCATGTCTGACGTAGAATGGCAGTTTTTCTGGGGAGGGGGGTGGGGTTCAGAGGGCGGGTGAATTTGTCCAAACCAATCTTCTTTCCCGTGTAATGCGACGGCCAACATGGCCGCCGGGGGGGTGGAGCGACGTAAACCTGTTTATTCACACACGCACGCACACACACACACACACACACACAGTTCAGTCTTTTGCATTATTTTTTTTCGTTAACGTGCAGACGAGACTCGTACAAGCTAATGCCGAAAAACAGAGAGAGAGAAGGAAAGAGAAGCGACTTGGTTTTTCAAGCATTGCGAGAGCGTTTTCAGTTTAAGTGCCTTCGATGGAAAAGCTCCGCCTTCGATGGAAAAGCTCCGCCTCCATCAGTTCAATCCACCACTGAAAACCTTGGCGTCCGTTTCTCCGAGACTTCGTCAGAGAGATTTCGTCCGTGGTGTCCAAACCTCGCTCTGCGGAGCGTTGAAGCGTACGGGTGCGGCGGTGGCGGGGCCAGGAGGGGTCACTTTAACCGGTCGGATCGGAAAGAGTCCTCCACGGCCGGGTCGGCGAGCATCAGGTCACCTTCAAGCATGTCCAGAGCGAGGTGGTCCATCCTGAGCGGGTCGTCCAGGGAGAACGGGTCCATCTCGAAGCCGGGGACGTGGGACAGAGCGCTGGCGATCTCTTTGGACAGACCTGGAGGTGAATCTCCTGCAGCGACAGTTACACAGAGACTGAGACCAGGACAAGTTTACACTGCGCGGCTGCATGAACCCACTGTGACTTTGTCTTAAACACAAACTGTGACTAAAGACGCATAAAGCAGTCGTTTTCAGTGAAACTGAATCATCTGTGTAGAGCAGAAACAATTCATCGCTGAATCAATTATTAATCGATTACCCAATTAATCGACAACTATTTCGATAATCGTTTTGAAGCTTTTTTCATGATTAAAACAAGATTTCTGAACTTTTAAGCTTCTTCTTCTGTGAATATTTTCTTTTCAGCGGCTTCTTCTCTGCAGACGTCTGCACAACAGAGCGTGCAACTGCTAAAAACAAACACTCATCACACGTAGCGGCATGACAAATCGCAGGAGGAGGAGGAGGAGGAGGAGGAGGAGGAGGAAGACTGCCCCGCCACTGACCTGTGAGGATGATGTTGGGGACATTGTGTCGTCCGTCTCCGCTGTAGTTCTGGTTCTGGTTGTTGAGGAGCTGCTGGTCGCCGTGGTCCTGCAGGCCCATGGTGCCCTGGGTGTTGGAGGGGAACTGGTTCTTGTCGGCGTTGCCGCGGCTCACGCCGCCGTGGTTCAGAGACAAACCGTCGCCCTGGTTCTCAGCCGTGAACTGGGAAACAAGAGGAGACCAATGTTCAGAACAGTGTCTGTGTCCACATGATCCATGTAGTACATATGCCACGCCTGCATGTGGCGCTGTAACACTGCTATGCCATAACCAGAGAAGACATTGACAGTAAACTTTTTAGATCATTATGATTTGACTTTGGATCTTTTTTTAATCGTGTGCAGGATTATTCCTTACATTGGGAAAAAAAATACTAAATATACATCCTGGTTATTGTCTGTATACAATTATAACATTTCTTTTGCCAGAGTAACTCATGTGTTTGTGACATTAGTTAATGCTTTTTTTTTCCATGTCTGGTGATCAGTCACTTTACAAAGAAACAAATGTGTTTTTGTTTGAATTTGATTGATTATTTTCTTTTTTTTAACCCTTAGGTGCATCCATGGTAAATTGCAGTGGGAACAATACTCAACTCCTTATATGGACATCCTGTGTGTGTGTGTGTGTGTGTTTACAGGTCACATCTTCAGGCTTCTTATGTGTCATTGAGTCAAAGTTATGATTCAATTAATATTAAAAATGTTAGTTGTGTATCAAGTAGCACTACTTGTGCAGAAGTAACAAAATGAGAAAATGTTGTTTTTGTTCATCTGACTTTTTGTTCAAGTGTGTTTATACAGTTGGTGTCAGGTTGCAGAGGTTGTGCTGCTCTGTATATACAGTATGTTTAAACGTAGTAGTCTGTGTGTTCTCAGGGTGAAGTAACGCGGCGCAGTTACCTGCTGGTTGCTGGATTTGCTGGAGAGCTGCAGACTCAGGTACGGGTCGTCAAGCAGAGAGCTGAACAAAGCGTCCTGCAGCAAACAAACAATAAATACACATAGTTTTCTAAAAACAGCAGCCCAATAATGATATCAACAAAAGTTTCATTTGTTTTGCCGTTATATAGAAACACGTATATGAAGTAAAAACAGTATGAACTGTTCCTTAAACATCTAACTGAATTGCCTGCAGTGACGTTTCCAGTCTTATCTCTGGCTCTAAGTGACTTTATCGACTTATTTGTTTATTCTCTGACTTCCAGAATCGGGAAAACAAATTAAAAAGTAAATGAGCTGATAAAAATGAAGTGTCGGTGCGGGCACCAACGTCAACGGAGCTCCTCGAAGAGCGGGAAAAAGACAAACATCGACGTTGACGGTGAAATAAAGGGGCGAATGATTTGCTTCTGACTTTGTTACACAACAGAGTGACAACGCTCATCATGAGCAGATTAATAAAAATGATTCAATCAAACAAATCTAATAAGACGCTGTTTTTAACACTGATATTTATGTTTTAAAGCCAACAAATAAAAAAATCAATTCATTTTAACAACAAAGTCACAAAGTAACAAATTTAAACTAAGCAATGGAGGCAGCAGTGGATCAACAACTCCTGTGTGCTGTGATATAAAATTGATGATTTTCTCTATGGACTTTGGTGTAGACGCTGGTGCAGGACTTTACTCACGTTGTAGAGGTCAGTGGCGAGGCTGTGGCTGATCTGCTGGAGCTGCGGGAGGCCACTGACTCTCTGCTGCTGCTGCTGATGCTGCTGCTGATGCTGCTGCTGCTGTTGCTGTTGCTGTTGCTGTTGCTGCTGCTGTTGCTGCTGCTGCTGCTGCTGCTGCTGCTCTGCTTCCTGTTTGACGTGACACTGCGACGACATCGAGGAGCTCTGGACACACTGATCCAGCGCATTCTCGTTCTTGATCAACGGTGTGTTGGTCATGTTCATCTGCTGTCCCATCTGCTTCTGTGAAACAGACCATAATCGTGGCGTAAAGTGATGACAGAGTTTTTCCTCATCTGAAAAAATGTGGTTGTACGAGGACGAGTGCTCGCTCAGACAGAGAACAGAAGAGAAATAAAATAAGAACACTGAATTTTAACAAAAGACTCACGTCATAAAATCTACACTTGCCTAAGTCTCTGATGTCTTAAGAACATGTTCACTGCTGTATCTTGTTTGACCGCTCACTCTCCCACACCAAAGCCCATAGATAAAACCAGTGATTTTAAACCCACAGCACACAGGAAGTGTCGATCCACTGCTGCCTCCATCACCAACTTTAAATGTGTTATTTTGTGACTTCCGTGTTTGAGATTCTTCGTTCAGGTTTATCTGATTAAACAAGGGCGCAGGAGAACAGCAGGTTCTCAGACAATATGAGCTAAAAATGACAATTTTCTCTATGGACTTTGGTGCGGCAGAGTGAGCAATTTACAAACTTCATTTATAAATTGGAAACGATGAGGAAAATGACGCAAATATATTCTAAAGATGTTGTAGACTTAAGAAGGTCTGGATTTTAATAGTTGAGCCTTTTGTTACGTGGCTAAAATGTCCCTGATGCTGGTTTTTGTTACAGGGAGCCACAGCAGGGGCCGCACACGGCTCTGACTTTATGTCAGTGCCTCATACAACCACACTTTGACTTCACAGTAATCCTGTGGATTATTTGTACCGTTCCAAAGTGCTGATGCATGTGCTGGTTGCGCAGGTTCTGCAGGTGCAGCTGCTGCATGGACTGTAGCTGCTGCTGCTGCTGCTGCTGCTGCTGCTGATGCTGCTGCTGCTGCTGCTGATGCTGCTGATGCTGCTGATGCTGCTGTTGATGCTGCTGATGATGCTGCTGCTGCTGCTGTTGCTGCTGTTGCTGTTGTTGCTGCTGCTGCTGCTGGGCGTTGGGTCGCGTCTGCTGGAGGCGGTGCATCTGCTGGTGGTGGTGCTGAGCCAGCGCAGGAGGCTGCTGTCCAGGCTGCGAGCCTGGCAGACTGGGGAGAGGCTGGTGCGAGCCTGGCTGGTGCTGGTGGGACTGACTGAGCGGGTACGGAGGAAGCCTCTGGTCCAGAGGCAGTTTGCTGGTGTCAAGTGGGACGCCCTGCGGAGACAGGGGGTATGTTAGGGAAAACATAATTGAAATTTTACCCTTCAGATCAGATTGTTTAGCTCCTGTGAGTGATAGAGGTTAGGGTTAGGGTTTTTTAATAAAATACCTTAGAGCAGCCTTTTAAAGAAAAAAATTCAATTTCTTGTATTCTCTGCACAAATCTCATGAGATGTACACAGTCAAGTCTCACGGGACCACGAGCTGCAAACAGCTGAGTCTGCAGAATTATTACTTTAAAAAGGAACAAACCTGAGACATGGAAGCTCATGCTCACTTTAAAAAGACAAAACCACCATGGCTGAAACTGTAAAACAGCTTTTACCAACTGGAAACAGAAGTTTGTAAACCGCTCGCTCTCCCGCACCAAAGTCCAGAGAGAAAATCAGTGATTTTAGCTGCAGGGACACAGGAGCTGCTGGTCCACTGCTGCCTCGTGTGGTCACTTTGTGTCACTGAGGTAAATGAACGAAGGCTTCCATACACGGGCAGCAGTGGACCAGAGGCTCCTGTGTGCTGTAATGCATAATCGGTCAATTTCTCTATGGACTTTGGTGTGGGAGAGTGAGAGGCTTAGTCTTTAGTCTTTAGGCTGGTTTTAGGTGCAAGGGGCCAGCAGGGGGCGTGTGCAGCACAGGCAATCACATGTCCACATTTCGAGACACCTATAGTATAATTTAAAGGTCCAGTGTGTAAACTATTTGGTGGAATTTTCATTTGGTAACAATTGCACGTAATATTATTGTACAATTACAGGATCGTATGATTTTTCCCCAGAATGAGCCTTTTATATTTATATCAGGCCATTTGCGAACACCATGTTTTCACAGTGGCCCTCAGTGGACAAAAGTGGCCCTCAGGGCTGGAGTGGCTCAGTGGTTAAGAATGGTTAGCAAGTTCGACCCCTGGCTGATTGTACTCAATTCCATTGTAAGTCGCTTTGGATAAAAGCATCTGCCAAATGACATGTAATGTAATGTAACAAATCTTTTGACTTTTGATGCTAACTGAAGGCTACATAGTTTCTCCAACGTGCTTGGAATGGAAGAGTGAGGTGAGGAATAATGGACCTTTAAAGCCTTCAGCTGTAAGACTTGTCCCTAATGGATTTAAATGTGACAGATATCCCGTCCATCTCACTGCTGACTGTTGCTACAACTGCAGGTGTGAACGTGTGTGTGTGTTACCTGTGTGATGGAGGACAGGGTGGGGGAGATGGTGGGGGAGAACTGTTTGGAGTGATGCCTCCTCGACTCCCCTCCCATGGGCAGGATGAGCGGCGACAGCTGGGCTCGTCTCCGCGGCGACGTGCTGAGCGATGTCTGACCCTGGCCGCTGAGCATCGGCGAGTAGGAGGAGGAAGAGGAGGAGCCGGAGCCGCCCATGCCACCGCCGCCACCGCTGTAGTTGGGGTTACCGCTGGACACCGACTGGAGGGAGGAGTTACTGAGGGAGGAGTGCAGCGACTGGCTGCTGAGGGAGGACGGCAGAGAGGGGGAGGAGCTTAGGGACGACTGTAGCGAGGGATTGCTGAGTGACGAGTGCAGGGAGGCGGAGCTCAGAGAGTTGGAAAAGGAGTGGCTGCTGAGGGACGACTGGATGTTGGGGTTGCTTAGCGACGACTGCAGGGAGGGGTTACTGAGCGTGCTCTGTAGAGACGCCAGGAGACCTGAGGACAGAAGACCAAACAACATCGATGTTTATCCAGAGTGACCAGAGTCACGGAAAAGAAGGAGACTGAGACAAAGACACAGAAAGAGAGTCAGAATCAGAGACAGAAAAACTGAGGGGACAGAGACAAAGAAAAAGAGTCCGGTAAAATAAAGACAGAGACTAAGGAGTTGAATTTCAAGTACATTTGCAGTGATGACGGCTGGAGCAGCAAAACCAGGAACAACATTTTTTAACACACAGAATTTCAGTTAAAAAGTTGTGTTTTTTTTACTCCTATAATCGTCACTGTGCTAAATAAAACATTTAAATGTGTCTCAGTCTGGTTTCCCCCGGTGGTTCACAGTCAGATAAATATGACAGACTGATCTACATTCAGGTGTGGAGAGGCTGCAGACAGAGCTGTGGTGTCAACACTTCACACACGATAAAGCACGACTGCACTTCCATTACAATGAGAAAATAAATACAATCCACTCCCTTGTGTTTTTCTCTGTGGTTAAACTTTGACGCTGTGCTCTGAGGGGCCGTACATCCCCCTTTGTTTCACTTTGTCTTTTTTCTTAACCACTAACTTCCTTCTGCTACACGTCACATTAGTACACTGAGCCGAGGCAGATTTACAACAACTGAGCAGCTGCTGAAGCGTCACCTGTTGGTGAATTAATGAATGTCTGTTAGTGTGTGTCAAAGAAAACTACGTAAAATAAGGTTTCATCGTTTCCACAAGGGGGCGACTGAAACAACACTCCTTTGGCTTTAATAATTATGTCAGAAGTAAAATAACTCTGACATGTGATAGTTAAACAACCAACTTACTAAACAATAATCATCCATCCAAACCAGCAATCATCCATCTATGCATCTAACCAACGTAACAAACATCATCCAACCAACCCAAACAATTCCTCAACTCAATCATCCAACAATCCATCCCACCAAATATCCATTCATCCAACCAACTTATAAAACCATCCATCCAACCCAGCAATCATTCATCCACCCACCCAACAAAACAACCACTCAACCAACAAAACCCACAAAACATCCATCCTACATCATTCAACTCACCAAACATCTAATCAACCAACCCAACTCAACTCATCCATCCTGCACAGACCTTGTGAGTGGTGATGGTAGTTGCTGTTGCCTCCTGGTACGTTGGCAGCGTTGATACCCAGCTGGGTCAGAGTGGAGGCCAGGTTACCAGTGCTGCTCCCACCGCTCAGAGAGGAGGATCCTAGGTAACCAGGCTCGTCCTGGTCCAGCGGAGTGGGCAGTGGGGAGGGAAAGTGGAGGCTGGACAGGTCGGGCAGTGAGCCACCAGTGTTGAGAGCCGAGGGGACACCGTGAGTGGGAATGGACGGCTGCTCCGGGGATGTAAAGATACTAAGGGAAGCAGAAGAATCAGAGCAAGAGTCAGGTGACCCTAATGACACCTGACATTGGGTCAGGTGATGAATGCCCTGCGATGTTCAACTCTTTAATTCTCAACTAATTAAAATGTATCTCAAGCAAGTCCAGTTGCCAACATCTAACTCCTGAAGATGACTATGACCTAGATAACTGAGAACATTCATGGACAATCAAGACCATGAGGTGTTCCGATGCAATGGGATTAACAATTTAACAAAGCAGTTGCTCTTTCTAGTAACAACAGGACTAGAAAGCGTTGGACTTACTTGATACCCGGGACTTCACAGGACTTGGGTCGGGACGTCAACAGAGGTAACTGCAATCAAAAAAAAAACAAATAAAACAACAAAATCAGTTCTCCTTTATGAAGTCTATAAATAATCAGTAAAACATTTCAATGTGGTTGTAATGGTTTCACCTTCTTGGTGTCCCAGGGTTTGAGCAGTTTCCCTTCGTCCAACATGTTCTCTTCAATTGGAGGAACCGGGTAAGGAAACACTGAGGGACAAAATAAAGAAGAATCCACAGGTTGAGGTCAGATGTAGTCATTTTAAACACCTGTGGTTTCTAATCCAATTTTATGCTTGTGTCTCCAAGGTGCTGTCGCTGCTGCTGCCGTCACATTTCAGTTCGATTGATAACTTTAATGTAATTAATATTGAATAAAAAGTGACAGATAAAATAAAACAGGTTTATCATCATTTGGCAAGTTTTTAACAACATAAATGTGTAATTTGTAATAATTCCCACATTAATAGATAATTCACAGATGCCGATTATTAAAAAATGGCAAATATCAGCAAGCTGAAACTGATTTATCAGTCTATTCATTCTCATTCAAGAGAGAGACTAGTGATACATCTATGTTTTTTTCCACCCCAAACATACAAGGATCAGTGTTTTGGAAAGAAATCTCACTCACTTCTTCTGCCTTCTCCATCAGTCTGACCTGCAGAGACACACATACAAAACAGAGCTTTATGTGAATGTACACTTTGTTTGTTTACATGCATGTTAAAATTCTGATTTTAGTCGGACTAAGACAATAATTTGGTTTTCTTAATGTCATGTAAACATGTCAGTCTGACTACAGTCGATCTAGTCTTAGTCAGACTAATACCTGGATAATACAATTCATAGTCTGATCTCCTGCATGTATATAGTTAGTCGGACTGGAGTCGGACTTGGTGTTCTGCACACACACCAAAATGTACTCCCCCCGAAAGTACTTTTGCCAGGAACCAAATGATGCTGGCATCTTTGTTCATGTAACACGGCAACCACAAGAGTCATCCTCCATATACTCGGACTCCGCAAGTTGTCCGATTGCCCGTCTTAATCGGACTACGTCCTCAGCTCGATTACACTGGGCATGTCAACATACCGATCTCTTGACGTGGTCGCTCCTCTTTCCTAAAACTAAGCATCACTAATGATGCAATTCTCCTCATGATGACACTCGTCTGTAGTAGTACGGGTGTAGTCTCAGCAAGCGTCTGTGACGCCGATGAGGTGTTGATTGTGAACACACGTTTGTGATTCCTAACCTGTGCGCCTGGTGCTCTGGGGGGTGAGGGTGTGGCCTCCCGTGAGAAAGGGGTCTCCTGTGGGAGGGTTCATTACGCTGGTGTGGAGGGCTGAGTCAGAGTTGGTTCTGAGGGTGGACACACACACATACAATGTTAAAGGACCAGAGAGAGAAAACCAAGCTCTTCTTGAAGAAGAAGCAGCTGAAGATCATGTGAAATATCAAGGTTAAACAAGTGAAAAAATTTACCACAGCTGGGACTGTGTGACAGTTTCTAGCTCACAAACCAGACCACTAAATATCTATGTGTATATGTATATATATATATATATATATATATATATATATATATATATATATATGTGTATATGGGTTGCTAAAGATTTTTTTGGGTCCCCCATGGGTCCCCAAACAGGGAAAATCACCAACACCACATTTGAAAATGCGTACATATGATCCCAGCAGTGTAATTTGAAGGAGCCACAAGGGGGAGCATCTTTCCAAATCCAGTTCCTCATGATTTCTATAAATCTTATTTAAGATTCTTATTTTTCATTTTAATGAAAACCATTTGTTTCCAACTGAATCTTAAAGGTAAAGTGATTTTTTAAAGGCGATTTAAAGAGCTTAAAGCATATGATTACGATCACGACAGTAATATTCAGGATAACAATTATGTTAGCAATGAAATTCATAACTTAAGTTTAGCATAATTGAATAATCTGTTAATCAATTAATCGTCGCAGCCCCATCTTTGTCACGATTATCCAGACCAAAAATATTAGTGCGATAAACGTAAAAGAATATATGTTATAAACTCTCAGACAGATGTTAGCTCCCCCTTGTGGCAGTTCGATGTTATCCAGGAAAACATTATTTTCAAGTCACTCTTACACTCTTACATAATCAGGCCATGGCATTTTTTTATATCATCCCCCATGACTTCACTAATCACAGAAATGAATTTCATGTGCACATTTTGAAATTATGCAACAATGTTTTTTTTTGCAAGAATGCAGTGACGAGTGTAGCAGAGTGGACGAAACAGAAGACACCATGTCCAACACTGATACAATGAGTACCTGC
This sequence comes from Solea senegalensis, assembly GCF_019176455.1. Lineage (NCBI taxonomy): Eukaryota > Metazoa > Chordata > Actinopteri > Pleuronectiformes > Soleidae > Solea > Solea senegalensis. Next base: position 2,516,197 of record NC_058029.1, read on the forward strand.
TGATAACAATATCAGTCCGTTACAGTCGGTCTATGAAGAAAATATCAATTTTGTGATATATCGTCGTCCTTCCATGTGCAGTACGATAATCGATGCGCCAGGGCAAATATCACTATTTTAATTAACAAATCAAGGTGCTCTTACATAAACAGTCCCTGTCAGATTCACTCACCAGGTGTCACTACTTCATTTATTAAGAAAACTCTAGTTTTAGCGAGGATGAATAGAAACTTGAGAAATTTATTTTGAACACTCTAGGAGACTGTTATTTTGAAAACTGGGGGTTGGGTTTTAGCTTGGACGATCAGTAACTAAGATTGTTGTTGCGATAACTCCAGGACTGTGTTTATGGTGGACAAACCAGATGGTCGTTTTTTTTCTATTGCGGATGAACGGAAACCCAGACTCTAATTTAGAAAACTATAGTGTTGTGTTTTAGTGTGGATTAACTGAAAATGAAACTTTTATAGGGAAAATTCAGGGTTTAGTTTTAGCGAGGATGAATGGAAACTTGAGAAGTATTTTGAAGACTCTAGGGTTGTATTTTTGTGTGGACAAAGAGAAACTGAGACTGTTACTTTGAAAACTGGGGTTTTGTGTTTGTGTGGATGAACAGAAACTCAAGAGTCTTATTTAGAAAACTACAATGTTGTGTTTCAGTTGTGGACGAATTGAAACGGAGAATTAAGCGTAGTTCACACTACGCAATTGTTCAGCCCAATAATCCACTCACAAACGAGTTTTGTAATATTATACAATACGAGATATAGTATCGCATATTGTATTGTATGGTGATTCCCACTCCTAATACACTGTGTATATATACATATATATATATATATATACATACATATATAAATATATACATACATACATATAGATTTTAGATTCTTGTCTCTCCGATATCCAATCCTGTGATTTTGACTAGTATTGGACCAGTACCTATACATATCATCTCTCAAAGAAGAAAGAAGGGGAAATAAAAAACGAGGCGAGAAACGAAGAGCAAAGAAGTGGGACAAGTGTTTCATCAATTGAAATCAGTCAAAGAAAGGAGGAATAAAATCCTGAGTTTTGATTATTCTCATTTTCGCCCACATGTCTTTATTGTGCCTCCAGTGTCGAAGCAGGAGCTGGAGAGGAGTCCCGCAGGAGGAAGGAAAGAAGGTAGGAAGGAAGGAAGAAAGAGGAGGAGGAATGAGGATGAAGAGGATTCACCTGTTGAGTGCAGTGGTGGGGAGATGAAACGACTGGCTTTTATCCCCGGGGAAGTTTCCAGGCCAATTCCTTGTTTGTGATCGACAAGAACAAAAAGTTATTTTCCTCCACCAGAGTAGGAACACGGGGAAAGACGAGGCAGGGCGGCGAAAAACAGCGAGAAGAAGAAGATGAAGGACGAGAGCTCGGAAAGCAAACGCGAAAGCCAAGGAAGGAGGAAGATGGAGGCAGTGAGCGAAGGACAGAGGAAGGCTGATGTGTCACCTAATGTGACGGAGGAAGACTTCTCTCTTGATTAATATGAAGATTTGTCACAGATCTTTAAAATGATGATAATCTTTCACCTTCATGGTAGAAAAAGGGTACACTTTTCTGAATTTGTGAACATTTTAATGATGTATTTTAAATAAATGGTGTTTAAAAGAGGGAAAATGTCAAATATTTAAAGATGTAATCGATTACTAATAGATGACTAAATTAAATCGTCCTCAATGAATATTTCTTCTATTACTTTCTTTGCTCCATATAACAAAGAAATCATTAAAGCTGAATAATTTTGGTTTGTGGACAAAAGAAGACATTTGAGAACATCATCCTTTTGAGGTTTGGGGAAAATAAATTGACATTTTCTGACATGTTATGGAGCAAATTAATCAATTTTATCGAAATAAATTTTATTCAAATTAAAATAATTGTTAGTTGTAGCCCTACAAATGTGGTTTTTGCTAATGTTTCAGTATTTTATGAGAAAATGCTGTAATGGCAATTAAACTATTGTTTTTGCCCCAAAAGGTTTCATCAACTATGGCCAGAGTATATAACAGTACCAGCCACATGGTGGTGCTATTTCACACGTTCTTCAATAAGTTGCACAAACAGCCATAGAGACACCTGTCCTCACTCAATTTTTGATTTCAAAAGTGAGGATAAGTAAATAATAAATAAAAAAGTGAAAATGTTGCTATCAAATGTTGTTCTCATTAACGAATAATCTGTTGATTATTTAGTCCGTTTATCAATTTGTTGTTTGGTCCAAATAATGGAAGAACAATCGTCCTCAAATGTCTTCTTTAGTAAACAAAAGCAAAGGATTGATTTCCTTTTAACAAGCTTAAACATTTTTTAGAGAACGTTTTCAAAACAAAAATCAAAACAGTTGGTGTTTTTTTTTCAGTAATAAATAAATAAATTAATGCAGAACATTAATGAGGAAATTAATAATTTCTCTTTTATTTTATTAAGACTTGTTTTTAATGTTTGACATGAATAGACTTGTCAGGTTTTATGAAATGGCTGGAGGTGGTGATGTCAGGCTGATGTATGTGTTTGTTTGTTTATTGTAAAGTGAACTGTCTGTGACTCTCTCTCTACCAGGGAAAATGCAGACAGGCAGGCAAAAAATGAAACGACTGGAACGCTGCAGGAAACGTAAAACAAAAAGGCGACAAGAAGGAAAAAAGATTCCCAGGAGGAGGAGGAAGGATTGAAATGAAAAGTGAAGGCTCTTCAAAACAAAACTAAGGTTTGAAGAGACGTGGCCTAAAAGTCGACTCAGTTTCCTGTTAGTTGTGCACAGATTAGTGTCTGTACTGCTGTACACGTCTTTCAAGCTGCAGCATCAGTACATTAAGACCTTTGTGAAGCCCCAGTGTCGCCACATGTGATCGCGATTGTTCAGCAGACCCTCAGGCTGCTGCTGCTGCTGCTGCTCTACGAGTGGTGGAAAACAAATTAAGCTGCTGAAGGACGTCTTTCTAGTAAGCGGTTTGTTGTCAAGTTCTCTGTAATGTCTTTATATAGCTACTGTCAAATAAAGATGATGCATTTTTAATGTTTTTAAAACTTGTTTTGTTCTGGCCAAACATAAACTGAAAATTATTTTTGAAACCTCCAGGTTTGTGTTTAAGCGTGTTTCTAGTTTTAGCAAGGATGAATAGAAACAGAGAAAGCTATTTTGAAAACTGTGGGGTTAGTGCGTTATAGTGTGGACGAACAGTAACTAAGATTTTAGCTGCGATAACTCCAGGACTGTGTTTTAGTGTGGACAAACAGAAATCAAAACTTATTTAGAAAACTAGAGGGTCTTTTTTTTTTCCTAGTCCGGATGAACGGAAACTCAGACACTTGTTTAGAAAACTACAGTGTTGTGTTTAGTGTGGATGAACTGAAACTGAAACTTTTATTGAGAAAACTCGAGGGTTTAGTTTTAGCGAGGATGAATGGAAACTTGAGACATTCATTTTGAAGACTCTATGGTTCTCTTTTCGTGTGAACAAACAAAAACTGAGAAAGCTACAACGTTGTGTTTTAGTGCGGATGAATTGAAACTGAGACTTTTATTTTGAAAAGTCCAGGACTGCGTGGACTAACAGAGAAGGGGACTTTTAAATTGAAACCTGTGTGTTTTTACTGTGGACAAATGGAGACTTCAAATATATTTTAGTTCACGCTGCACGATCTTTCAGCCCAATAATCCTCTCACCGACGAGTTTCGTACCAGCAAGCTGCTAACTGCGCCAGAAAATTCAAAATATAATGTCAGAACACTTTTTTTACAGTGTTACGGGGACTCAAAACTTATATTATAAACTTTTCTGCAAATAAACACACTGACGACATCCATGTAGTGCTTATTTTTTTGTTTTTATCACCTTCTAAACCACTCGAGGCTCGATGGAGGCTTCACAGAGGTCTTGGCGAGCAAATAACAAAACAAGCGTCCCTGAAGACAGCCATGTCTCCATGGAGACAGACAGACAGGCGGGGGAGGGGAAGCGGTGTGTGTTGGGAGGTGGGTTAAGACACAGTACCTTCTCCAGCTGGGGTCGGGCGGCGGGGACAAGTAGGCGGAGTTATATGGCGAGCTGTCCACCTGAGGAGACAAGTGGTTAAGGAAACAACAAACTCAAAAGGTTGCAGCTCTGTGGTTTTATATCTGATAAAAAAAACTTCCTCTATTTCTCTTTCCTTTGGAAAACAATATTTATTTTCCTTTTCAGTTTTGACCACCGTCTGTTAAGATTCACAATCAAACTGTTTCCACTTCCACATTTTCACACTTTCTCCTGAACTGACTGTGTGTTCAGCGTGACTTGCACCTCTGGCCTGAGATTTCGTGCTTTCTCTTCCTTTTAAAACGTTGAATCCACTATTTCACAAAGCACGTCATTCATTTAATGTAAAGTCAGTGGTTCTTTGGAAAAAAAACAACCAAACCGTGGTAGAAGTGAAACCAATTGACCAAGGATTATTCTGCTAACACATGCTTCCACTCATCCATCATTTCTCATATCCATCCGCTGTACTGTTTATTCTTGAAGTGGCGAAGGAGGAGCTGGAGTCATCAATATTTCGTATTTAGTTTAGAATTTCACAACCTTTTAGATGCTGTCTTGGCTACTTGGACATTTTTGTGAGCGGTTATGAGCATAAATGTCCCCTTTGTCTCAGCAAAATGTGTTTGTGAGTTTCGGTAAATCCGCTCACTCGCGCGCACCAAACTCCACAGAGAAAATAGTCAATTTTACATCACAGCAAACAGTAGTTGTTGATCCACTGCTGGACTTAATCAGTAACGTCTCATATGTTCAAACTCACCACATACTTTTGACACAAAATCCCCAAAACACAAACTGAACAACTTTGTACATGTACCGCCGTGCGTTTCTCCTTTAAGAAATCGACTGGCATTGATTCGGTGCCAGCTGACGGCAGACTAATGTGAGGGGATGATGGGAACAAAAAGCATGCTGTGTGTCTGCGTCTGACCTCAGAACAGATAATAAAACTACCACTGACACAAAGACATAAAGCAAACCTGACATGCCATAACGTCATATCTGTGTATGTACGAGATGTTCCACAGCGGTGCATTGTTGAGGTGATTTAGATGCAGCAGACGGGGGGGGAATTCACAGACCCGGGGCTGCCTGTCGAGCTCATGTCATGTTAGACGAGGAGGCCGCGGAAATTTTACTTTACGGTCGTCTACAAATCTCATGTGAAGACTTCAACCAACAATGAATGTGTTTAAGATTTAAGAGATAGTTCAGGCTTTTGAAGAGTGGCTGTATGAGATACTGACACAGACACACCCAGCATGCAGCTGTTGTCCGTGGCTGCCAGTGAGGGCACTAAGAGAAACTGACTTTAGCCACTTAAAACTTTAATACATGATGCCTTATATAACATTCTTAATGCTGTATTGCACTGGTAAGATAGCCGTTATCTGACAGGAAACTCACATTTGTAAAGAGTTCACTCCTCTGCACCATAGTCCATAGAGAAAATCAGAGATTTTAGCTCACAGTCTGAGCAAAGGATTTCAAATGCTTCAGTTAGAAAATGACACATTATTGCAACCGAAACACCCTGGAGCAAGTCTGACGACCAAACACCGTAAATTTAAATACGCGGCGCTTCGAGTGTCAGGCCCGAAGCCTCCGCGACTCAAGGTGACAAAAACAGCGGTGAGCAGACGCCCGCGCCACAGCCAGCGGCAGAAATAAACCGTTGAGCATCATCTCCAATATTATCAGGCCGAACAAAAGGAGATTACATGCTTAAAGTTACTGATGGAGGCATAAGTGGATCAAAAACTGCTGTGGGACGTAAAGATCGCAGATTTTCTCGACGGACTTCGGTGCGGGAATCAAATGAAACTGTGTGAATAAAGGATTATTTCCTCAGTGAAAGTGAAAAACTAGTGGAGAGCTCTGATCCCAGGAAAACACAGCACAGTGTACAGCACAGTTCACCCAGGGTTGTCGTTACGTGGTCATTTACAGTACATGTAATTGTAGCTTTATTGCCGTAAAGGCTGGAAAAGCTGTGTCGGTTAAAATATGAAAACAGTGGGAGTGATCAACGATTTGTGGTATCTGTGCATCTGTACCATTAGTGACCTGGTAGAGAATGAAAGGATACTTGTCGGTTGCGGTACGGTCGGACCGGGGAGATGAAACGACGATCTCTCTGGACTCGTTCCACCAGGCCGTGATGCCGCGTCGACCGGTTGGACTCCAGAGTGGAAGGGAAGGAACCCTGAAAACACAGAGAGGGACAGATCTGAGATAAGTAGCAACAGAAAGAAACGGCGAGACACAAAAAGTGGCAATGTTTTTCAAGGACAGAAGCGTTGAATGTTATTATTAATAAGATTATTATTATATCTGTGGCTTTCCAGTCATTTTTGAGGGGGTTAACGTGCATAAAATCTCTTTAAATTTAGCACGGAGGTCGGGTCAGTGAAAAATGCGATAGTGGCATAGCGCACAAACCCGTTCGTAGCCCCAAGGCTCTATAGCGCCCCCAGAGGTCAGGTCATGGTCAGACAAAAGTGGTTGGATTGGGACTCCTAGTGGTAACTCTGGGTTTGTTTTACTTATCGAACTTATTCTTATTTATTAGGGACCAGAAACTTGCATGTAAGAATTAGAAGTTGTTCTTGCTCACAGGGTGAGTGAAACATCTAAATGAATAAACCAGATTTGTCAGAAATCAGGTGCCGCGACAGACGGTGGATCTGTGGATCTTGCAGACAGGTTCTGTTTGTTTGCTCTTCTCTGTTTATCTTGCATCCACGTGCACGTGAAACCATTTCTTCTTGGAAAGTCAGAACCTGGAAACGTTCACAGGAAAAAGGCACTGCAGCGGGTTCAGCCTCTCACATTCCTCTGCTCAGAGCAGCTAAAAACATCCTGCTACCTGCTGCCAAATTAATTTAATCTGCCTGACACCAGAGACACAGGAGCAGAGAGGAGGAGCAGGAGGAGCAGGAGGAGCAGGAGGCGCAGGAGGCGCAGGAGGAGGAGGTGGAAGAGTTCAGCTCTGCAGAGCTGATGACTCACAGATGACGCACTGTCCTCTGAACAAGCCAAGCTCAATTTCAACACCTTCTTTCTTCTTATTAATATTTTTCTTTTATGATTTCTTTGTTTTCAGGAGCAATGAAACCAGAAAATGTTTACATTAAAGACGCTGAGAAATAGAAACTTGCCTGAGATATAAAAATTTAAGTCAAAACTGATGAATCGATTATCAAAATAGTACAGCCCGAGATTCTGGCTTCTTAAATGTGAATATTTTCTTGATTCTTTGCTCCATACAACAAAGAAAATCATTAAAACTGCAAAATGTGACCAAAAACATCAACATTTCCAGGTTTGAGAAACACTGATTAACATTTTTCAGTATTCCATCCGCCAACTTTGAAAATATCCATTCATTGCAGCCCTAGAAATTCAAATTTATTCCTCATGTCACAGCAGATATACTTTTTTTTGCCATTGTAAAAAATAAATAAACATCAAAATAAATAACAGCTGTAGACGGTGCCAGCATATAATTCAAAGAAGGTAGCAGCTTATTCAGTGTACTCTTTTAGTACTTAGTCATATCAGGGGGATCTTGGTGTGTTTGACGATATCTGATTTCAGGGATCCAGACTTACTTTCTGCATTGGTTGCATTTTAGGGTGCACTCGAATATTTTTAACACGCCGACCTACAGGGCAAACAATTTAAAAGTGTTGCCTTTATTTTGTCAATTCCCCTTATACATTCATACTTATGTAAAAAGAAGATGTACGCGTAGGTAAATGTTTGTCCTCATTAGAAGCACAAACACAGTAAATGGTGACGTTATTGCTTCGCTGGTTGGATCGACGGGGAAAATGTTTTGTAACAGAGCGAAATATGAACACACAATAAACTCATCATAAATAAATGGAAAGGCAGACTTTATTCATTCACTACTGACTAACTCTTTTGTTTGAAATATGTTTATGCATCTATGCTCCCACACCTTGGTTGACATCAAATTTCCAGGAGCAATTCCCTCAAAAGAATGTGCCGACACAGCTTAAGATGGGAGGGCAACTTGTAGCCTAAAACTTGGCAGGTGACTTCCTACAAGCACCAGTGTGTGCAGCACCAACAATGTTTCAATTAGAAACGCAAGCGATATTAGTAGAAATGTGACAAATCACATGGAGAAATGAATGCAGCTAGGTATTCAAGGATTTTTCCAGGATCAATCCCCTCAAATTCAAGGACTGAATGTGCTGACACAGCTTAAGATGAGAGGACAACTCGTAAGAGCCCATGATGGCATCCACTTTTATTGATTTGCCAAACGCTCTGCATCTGGACATGTGATTGTCCTTTTTGGGATCTTGGTCAAAGTCAGTCTTTGTCATTTTCTTTAGTGAAACAAAGATCTTGGAATTTTCATTTCCCAGGCATCACGTTGTCATTTGCGCTCTCTTGTTTTAACTTTACTCGCTCATTGTTCTGCACGGAATCTCACGCCAACGGCAGAGAATGAGAGACAGTGGACAGTGTCCCCAAGACCGTATCCACGTTTGTCCTGCATAGGCCTTGTCTACATACATCAAGCAATGCAGGGCATGAAACAGCAGGTGGCGTTGTTACAAACAAGCAAGACAAAATTCAAGCACTTTCAGTGTCTATTTAGGGCGATTTTCAAAAACTCAAAAAATAACGATTCACAAACTTTGAAGGATTTCAAGGACCCGTGGGAACTCCGTTTTTAATAAATACTACTAGACATTATAAAGAGGTGTCGTGTGGTCAGTACAATTTTACATAGAGTTTACATTCAAGAGTGACGGTGCTTCGCTGGTTAGATAATAAACAAGGAGGTTGACTAGTAACTGGGTTTTAACGCCATCTGCTGGGATCAGACTGCACGATATTTCAGTCTTTGGCGATGGTCACCGCGTCAGATTATCGATCACAGTCGCAGATTATTACTGTGTCTTGTTCGGGGGGGACAAGACACGGCATAAAATATGACCCCTAACCAATCGTCGGTCACAACAGTGCGAGAAGTCATAGGTCATCGCGGAGGCGGGGGCCAGGAGTTGTCAATCGTGGCTACGGGAGCAGGGTGATGCTCGCGACCTTGTGCTCAGACACAAAATAGAAAAGAAAGGAAAAAACGGATTGAGGAAAAGATGCTACGCCGCGTCTGTGTCTTGTTGGTCAACGTCCAGGAGCACATCCCGGACGATGTACACAATGAATGAATGATATGAAAGCTGCATTGAACGGATGCAGTTAAAAAGGGGGGGTTCAAGAGTCTGTTGGTCGTCACCTGAAAGTCCTGCGGGCTCCTGCCGATCTGGTTGACGTTGGGTAACGAGCCGCCGTAGTACGGACCCTGACTCCTGGCAAGACGGAGCTTCTGAGCCTGGAGCTGAAACGACAAAGACAGAGAAAGCTGTTGATGGGAATCTATTATTCATTTGGTCCAATATTGCAAAATAAGTCGTTTACAATCTGCAAATACGCTTCATCTATTCCCGAGTAACCAAACTAGAAACTCCCAAACTGTCCCTTTAACCCTTTAGCAGAACAAGCGACTTCCACACGGCTCTGAGACAATTACAATACCTTAAAATATGTTCACTTGCCGTTAGACAGACTTTTACTCCCAGAAAAAACAAGTTTGTCGCTGTAGCCTTGACTCTTGTGGACTCTTGTATAAAGACGCTGCTGTGCCTGTGGCAGCCATTTAACATTGTGGAATTGTTTTGAAGAACCAGCCATGAACCAGATTCACGGGTATAAAAAAACAACAGAAAAGAGAAACCGCTGAATCTTGCAAACCTATAAATACAGGTCTATATTCACACACACTTTCTTGGAGAGTGTGATGAACTGATTTTGTTCAGTTCTCTCTCTCTCTGTCCTTGTTCTGTGCGGTTCCTCGTAACATCCTGTTACGGCACCACAGAATATTCATAGAATGTTGAATAAACTTTAAATTAAAGGTTTAAAATTTAAAAACTGAGCACCGGCATGTCAGTCCGACTCTTTGAACTACTTTCTGACCGTACCACTCGGCTCAGTACTCGCTGTATTTGCTGCTTTCTTTTCAGCAGAACAACTATGGCATTGGAAGTGACATAAAAGGGCAACCTGAACATGGTCAGAACAGAGGTGGGTGATATGTCTTCGTCCTTGTCCTCGTACAATACGATAATCGATATGCCAGAACAAATATTGATAATTAAATTAATAAATTAAGGCGCTCTTCACTCGCCAGGCGTCACTACGTCTTGTCTCCTCATGGTGGCGCTGCTCAAATGAATGAATTTGAGTCAATTTTTACTCGCCTACATTTCCTCTAACTATCTTTGTTACTACCAAACAAAATCAGAAGAAGAAGAAGACGAGTTGGTATTATGGTCTGTATTTATATAGAGCTTTTCTAGTCTTGATGAGCCGTTTCACACAACAGTTTTCACTCATTCACACATGGGTTTAAGTGTCTTTGCTCAAGGACACGTACAGGCGAGCAGGGCCAGGAAATGAACCCACAACCTTGCGGTTTTATTAGTTTAGTTTTTTTAATACTTTTACTTCTAAAACTTACGTACATTTTATATATCGAAAATGATTTTTGATACTCAAGTACAGTAAATACCGTATACTTTAAGACTTTTACTTAAGTAATATTCTAAAAACGTGTGCGAGAGAGAGAGAGAGAGAGAGAGAGAGAGAGAGACGTCCTCTACAAATTACACATTTGGTTCATATAAACTTAACCAGGTTCTCCGCTATGAGGTTCTGCCTCATTAGGACCAGGTTTTGGTCTATATGAGGACTACTAGTCCTGACAAGGTCAATGTTTATGGATGAAAAAGGTCCTAAAGAGGTAGCAAATATAAGAACAAACACAAACACACACACACAGAGACCATGAGTGTGTGGGTGGCCCAATCAGCTAATAGCATCAGGGTGTGTGTGTTGCTGGTGGCAGTGGCTCCATGATGAAGCTGTTCAGTATTGATAGGCTGTTGCATCCACCACCCCCTCACTCACACTCACACACGCACACACACGTATGTATTAAAAATGACATCACACAATCACAGATGCACTAAATACTGACCTATCTGCAAACGATAAAGCTGTGCCTTAACGACGTGTGGAGCTAGTCTAATCTAATCTGGAGATTACGGCTGCAACTAACTATTATTCACATAATCAATCAATCTCGATTAATCCATTAGTTCAAAATTGAAATGATGTCTTTTTTTGTTCACGAAACCAAAAAGGGATTCAGTTTTTAATGATTTATTTATGTCACGGAGCAAAGAAAGCAGAAAATATTCACATTTAAGAAGCTGAAAAATGGGCGTTTAATTTTGTAATTGATTAATAATTAGTCCCCCGCCCAAACCTCAGAATGACAGTATTCAGTTTACTGTCAAGAAGGAGAAAAGAAACCAGGACAAATTCAGCTATTTTTGATAATCGATTAATCAGTTTTCAGAGTAAAAAAAATCTAAAGGCAAGCTTCTCTGATTTTTCAGCTTCTTTCTTGTGAAAATGTTCCTGATTCTTTGCTTTGAAAACAAAGAAATCATAAAAACTAAATCAAAGAAAACATCATTACTTCAAGGTCTAGTTGTTTTTGAACCAAACAACTAGTTAGAAAATAAGCGACGACAGGTTGTTTGATGATCAAATAATCATCATTTGCAGCCCCACTGGAACTGACTCATCGCTTATTACATTATTACATGACCAGTTTAGTAATCGGTTAATTGCTGCAGTCGTGTGTATTTAAAACGCACACACACTGACAGATTCTCTCAAGTTACATGAGCAAAAAAACAAAGAGCCACTGAGACCTCAACGTTAATTATTAAGTTTAACTTAATCTTTTCTTACTGCTCGCACATTTTAATCTCTTACTCTTTAACATATCATAACTGGAAGTGATTCGGGGTCGAAAACTTATCAAAAACACGCGTAATATTATATAAATATTATGCTTTTAACTCCCTTCAGTCACTCACAGGCTGCTTGTTACAAACATGAACATGAAGGCCTGAGCTAATTAAAAATGTGCAATTAAATTCATTATGTGAATGTATTATCAGGGCTGCTATGGATCAATTACTAAATGAACTGACTATTATCACTGTTAGTATAATTAGTCAACTATTTCAACAGTCAATTCAAGGGTTTAAGTTTAAGTAATAAATCATTAAAAGTGAATAATTTTGGTTTATGGACAAAACAAGACATTTGAGAACATCATCTTTTCCAGGTTTCGGGAAACCCTGATCGACATTTTCTAGACGAGACAAATAACCATTAGTTAACTGTAAAGTCTGTGAAGTTGAGAAAATAAAATAAGAGTAAATAAGAGTTAAGATTTGTTATTAGGATTAAAATCCACGGGTGTGAATACACCAAATGAAGAGAGACCTAAAATTTGTACATTGTGTATTTTACAAAATCATAACATATTATACATATATTATGATGCATTAGTGAACCATTTTAAATGAAGAATTCAACCGTTGAGTGGATTCTTAACGGCAGAGATCCCACTTTGTTTGGTGAAGTTGACAGTTAGCTAGGCTAGATGAGGCTGAGCCGTCCACACTTTTAAAAGTTGACTGACGTGAAATAAAACGCATCTGTGTGACTTTACTGGCAGCCGAATTCACTAGGAAAACGCTACGATTCGCTACAAATGTCGGTTAACGTTGTCCGTGGTCATTTTCGTGTAAGTGTCCGATTTTAGAACGCACTTACGCGGGGACGCTCTCTCCCCGCGGAGCCAGCGTAGTGACAGCGACGTTAACATAGTAAACAAGCCAAGTTAGCCGTGGTAGCTAACGCTCGCTAACGACGCTAACCGCGTATCGGAAACGGGCAGCAAGAGGCGAGAAGTTTTTCCGCGGACACTGACACTGTCTGGGGACAACTGCTCACTTCTGTCCGACCAAGTTCGCTAAAAAAACGGACATAACAAAAGCAGAGCGCCACGTCCGGGGCGGCACGCAACGTTATCTCGGAGTCTGACAAGCCCGGGCAAGGCCTCTCTTCCTCCGGGCAGCTCTCCTCCTCCTGCCTCCGTCTCAGACTCACCCTGGTCGAGGTGATGTCCATCATCACCTCCTGGAAGGCGGCGGTCTCCTCGGCCTGCCGCTGGGTGTGCAGCGCTATCTTCTCGCTGAACTTTCGGGGGTTGGAAGCCCCGGACCCGGTGCCCGAGGTGGGTCCGGGTCCCGGTCCACAGCCGCCTGAACCCGTCGCAGACATCTTCACAGAGCGGACGGGACGACTTGACGTAGTGGAATGATTTTCATCAAAGAGTGGGCGAGACCGTGACGAGGTCTCACTCTGCCGCTAATTCCAGGCACCAAAACGTTAAAAAAAACAGTGTGCGCCGAAATCTGTCACTTTCAAAATGACTCACTCATCTTCGTCAAGAATTAAAAAGTGCTATAAACAAAGATGATAGTTTTTAGATCATTTATATATTAAATGATCTATTTATTTCGTCTAAGTAGCTATAATTCATGTCGTAAATAACGACAACAAACAAAAAATAGACAAGAACAACTAAAACACAAAACCGCAGCAGAAACAAAGAAGATATATTACAGCCAAAGCTTTATTTTTCAAAACAGAAAATCTAATTTAATTAATGCACAGTGACATTTTCACAAATTGGCCCTGACGTTACTGTTATTTCTGACTATTATTACAAAATTCTGCTTCAGGCAGTGTAACGAAAAAAAATAGATATTGGTTTCAGGTGTTTGGTCGAGTCGCCATGGCAACAGCTTCTCACCTGTACGAGGTTGCGTGAGGTCGAGGAAAGGGGCGTGAACAAGCTCCCTTTTAGCCTTTTACTTTGGTTTCTGAAACAAAGGATTTGAGTGAGTCATCCTGTCGAATCACGCAAACTTTGATCTGTGGGAGCAAGTGGCGGCGCGCCCTCTGGCGGCAAGTGTCGGCTGCTGCACCCCACCAGTGAGCCGCTGCAAGCAACTTCCGGTGGTCGTGATTAGTTCAGTTTCGCTTTTCTGCTCGGGGATTTTTACAGAAAAGAAGTAATAACATTTAAAAAAAATGTTTAATTAATAACAATAACAACATAATAATAATAATAACAGTTACATAATTTTACGTTACGTACGTAAGAATCCTACGTTGTCTGCAAAGTCTTGTGTTGATAACTGATTTTTTTGACTGTTGGAAATGTGCCTTCCCGTGGCTGGACAGATGATAATCCTGCCCTCTGGTGGTTGATTTCAGTCATCGCACGAGATCAATTTGAAATTGAAATATTAAAATTAAATGTTTTTTAAAAAAAAATATTTAAGGTATTTTTTGTATACACACGTAAAACATTGAACGTAAATTAATTTAGTTAATGAAATTGACAGCTCTGTGGACAGTCTTGTATTTGAATTGTTTTTGTTTGTTGTTTTTTATTGAAATATGCATATATTACAAACAAAAACAGCTGTGTCCTGCTTGTTTAGAGTAAAGTCGGTGGAAATACAAAAAAAATTAAAATTTGAATTAAAACTGATATTAAATTTTTTTTTAAAATAGTTACATAAATCACTAAAATTTCCAAAAATGAGGTGTGTCCTGTTTGTCTAAGATTAAATGATTGGATTTGGAGAGGTCACATGACAGGGAAGCTATTCAATATCTAATATTGTATTAATATTCATATAAAATATGTGATGCCCATTTTTTAGCAGTTTTTTACCATTTTCAACTGTCCAGCAGAATATAAAACATTATTATTTAATCCACATTAATAATTATTATTATCTTATCTGATGAAATGATGGCGGAATTAAAAAGAAAATAATTTAATTTACAAAAAATGGAAAATATGAGTCACTGTGCGATATAAAAACAATTTTCTGTTTAATTCTTTCATGTTGTTTCACAAAAACAAATATTACACTGCACACATTCAGCTCTCTGGTCCTTTGGTGACAGAATTACAAAAATACACTTTTGTCAGTGATTTAAAAACCACACGTTAATGTCATCACACACAAAAAAAGATGATTTCATAAAGAATATCGTCTGCACTCCTTTGGCATCATGGAAATTAAATTAATCAAAGTCGCCGAAATATATATATATATATATTTTTCCCTTTAAAAATAAAAACGTGTGAATTTTAAGGCTGGAGGTTTTTTGGAAACTGTTTTTTTTTTTATTACAGTTTGGTTTCATTTCCACAAAAAAAAACCTTTTTGATCCACTTCTTGACTGAATGACTCAAATATATACATATTTGAGTCATTCAGTCAAGAAACAAACAATTAATATCTCATCAACTGAAATCAGACTACAAAACTACAGATAAACATGAGTGAAAATGTATTAAAACAGATTTCCCAAAGTCGGACTAACACAGACCAGGGTTCTCTGCCCCACCCCCACGGCTAATACCCGGAAATAATAGAAGAAAACAGAGACCAAAACAAATTTAAATAATAATTTGCGAAATCCAGGCCGATAAATTTGCTGGACTGACGAGGACAGCTAAAATGATTAGAATCTTTCACGGAGATTAGGAATGCTAACAACTAGCCGCATGCTAATGCTGCGTTCCATTTACATCGGAAAATGCATTTACGACTCGGGTCACATTACCAGACTATCTGGTAAAAAGTTTTATTTTTTTTTAACAGTTCTACGCGGACACAGGAAATAATCCCTGATTTTCAAATCCAGTTTGCGTCAATTCAGTATATGGTCCCCGATCAACTTTTTCATCACCATTTCCGATGCCATTATCAGAGACTTGAGTATCTCTCGGCCAGCGATTCTGCAGATGTGTCCGGCAACGACGCCGCTTTGGCCAACTACGGGATCAACTAAAGAAAAAAAAAGGAAAAAAAGGGCGGAACTAATCCCAAACTACTGGCGTGGTGCACTAGAGGCGGGTTTAGAAGGATGGCGACAGAGACGCGATGTCTAGCAGCATTTGTATACGTCCAACATGGCTGATTCCACTTTTAAGCTCCCCAGTAAAAAGCCGTGAGACACCATTACTGTCACGTGCATAAGTCGTCCAGCTCATTGCTCTGAGTGGTTGCAGGTTTGCCCAATTGCGTAGAGAAGCATATTGATCTACGTCCATTGGTCACACCTCTTGAAAGCGGGGGGGTGACTCATTCGGGTGTTAGCCAGGCAGGTCTTTTTTACCAAATTTTACCAAACCGCTTGGCTTTTCCGCTCTTTTATTTGACGTACGTGTTTTTGATATGCAATCTGGTATCGGATTGATAATGAACATCGTATTTGGCTGAATTTAACAGTGTGTTTGTGAATGTGACTGGATTTTGGTTTCTGTACCTCGGGCCTCATGAAGCAGACTGAGGTTTGTTGCCTTGTTTCTATAAAAACGTAGCATCAGGGAGACAAGATTGTCGTCAAATGCGCAAACTCTTGCCGATTCTCTGCGTTGCCATGGCTACAGTTTGATGAAGAGCACAGCGGTCACCACAGCGAAGCCCAGCAGCAGCATGGCCACCTTGGGCATGCGGTGTCTGGGCGAGCTGAGCTCGTGGGGCAGGATCTCCATGAAGGTGATGTAGATGAAGGTTCCCGTGGCCAGTCCCTCCAGTGTGGAGCGAGCCAGCTGGTGCGCTCTGGTGTCGGTGAGACCGATGCCCAGGCCGATGCCCAGAGGAGACATGACTGCGAACAGCAGAAGGCAGCCGGCCACCACAGACCGCCTCAGACGGCTCTGGGACAGCTTCAAGGCCAGACTGAAGGAGATGATGCTCTTGTGGATTATCAGCGCCAGGCAGATCTCCAAAACCTCCTTCCCCTCCTCCTGCAGCCCCACCGCCAACCCCTCGAACACGGAGTGCAGAGAGAGCGAGAAGACCAGGATGAAGGCGCGGAGGGCTGACTGAGAGCTGAAGTCCACGTGGAAGTGGCCACCTTCACTGTCCCTGGATCCTCGACGGTGGTGATGGTTTCGGTCGCTTGCCTGGACACTGGAGTCCACCAGCAGAGACCGACGCTCCTCCACATGTGACGATGACTGGTCCTTGAAGGCCAGGATGATCTGCTCCAGGACCAGGACCAGGAAGAAGCCCATGGCCACGATGAACTCGGGCAGAGGGAACTGGAGCTGTGAGGAAAGACAAGCTCAAATTAAATATGCAGTGTGTCATTTTTGGTGATTACTATCTCCACCAACGAGGTTGTGTTTTCCTTCAGTAAATTGTCCTGCTGTTTGCAACTTCGTTTGTTTGTGATGGGTAGGTGATCACCCAGGTGTGTTCCCATTCAATTTTGGTAAGAATCTACCATGTGTGAAAACTTTGCTGGATCAAATAGTCTACCGTCTCATCTGGATTTGATCCAGATTACAGATGCGATAACATGGTTCAGTCCCATTGAACAAGTTCAGGTGTGTATTTCTCAGCGACATGTTAATGGATCAGGATGCAGCGCGGGAATATGGAGCTGATAAGAGTTCATCAACACTGTGAACTCATGACACAATGGTTTCATGACTTTAATGAGCTTTAATTGCGAGTTTTCAGACAGGAAACTGAAGGTGGGAGTCTCGCCACAAGCTTTTTTAATGAATCACTCACAAACGCGGTGTTACAGCCGGGACGGGCATTCTAATGCAATGAATACAACATCTTAATGTCACACTTCATTGCACCTTTTAAGTCTTTTTTGATCTGCTGCCAGTCGACGCAGGATGTCAAACAACTGACGAGTGGAAAACAGAGGATGTGGATAAGATTGACATCAGAGATAAAGATGAAACATCCGGTCACAGTGTTCAGCTTTTAAAGGTTTTTAAAAATCCAGATCCAGTCGTTTCAGACCACATTCAGAGCTGGTCTGAGGCAGAAGAACCTGAGGCTGAAGGCAGTTGCATGCGTCATCGAGATAAGACAGACTGGACTGGACTTCCGGGGATTTCCCTGTTACGTCATGTACCTTTTTTTTCTTTTTTTAAATCAAGTTTCTGAACACCTTCATTATTATCATGTGCTTCGTAAAAATGTGTCGTTGTTCTTACGATTATCTCCTATCAAAATGTGTGAACTGAGTCCTGGGATAGATCTGATCTGGTATGGTATGATCTGATCTGGTGTGACTTGGCCTGGTCAGAGCTGGTCTAATCTTGTCTAGCCTGGCCTGGTCCTGTCTGATTCAGTCTGGTTTGCTCTAGTGTGGTCTGGAAGGGTCTAACCTGGTTTGGTCTGGCTTAAGGGCCTGATCTCATCTGGTCTGGTTTGGTTTAGTCGGTCTGATCTGGCATAATCAGGTCTGGTTGGATGGAAGCGGATCTAGTTTGCTCTGGTCTCATCTGGTTTGGTTTAGTTGGTCTGGTCTGGCCTAATCTGGTTTGATTTAGTCAGTTTGGTCTGGCCTAATCAGGTCTGGTTGGATGGGATCTGATCTGGTTTGCTCTGGTTTGGGCTGGCGTAATCATGTCCAATTGGGCCTGATCTCATCTGGTCAGGTCTGGTCGAATCTGGTTTGCTCTAGTCCAGTCTGGAAGGATCTGATCTGATCTGGTTTGGTCTGGCCTAATCAAGTCTATCTGGCCTGGTCTCATCTGGATTGGTTCAGTCAGTCTAGTCTGGCCTTAGTCAGGTCCGGTCTGATTTGGTCTGTTCGAAACTAGTTTGCTCTGGTCTGTTTTGGCCAAATCTCATCTAACTGGACTTGATCTCACCCCTGGTCTGGTTTGGCCTGGCCTAATCAGGTCTGGTTGAATCTGGTTAGATGTGGTCTTACTGTGATCCCTGCGTTGCTGAAGGCCTCGTCGATGGCCTGCAGGTAGTCCGGCAGCAGGTCCAGCAGGCAAGTGGCAAAGAAAACTCCGCCAGCGAAACAGCTGATCAGACTGAGCAGTCGACGTTGCAGATCTGCGACAAACCACGTGAGAATTAAAGCAGAGGGACAAAAGGTCGAGATCTTATTGGTCAAGTTTAACAGTGGGGGGTGGAGCCAGAAAAGTGCCATCATGCCACTCCCTCCGGTCAGCCCTAGGGTCAACACCACAGCTGCCCTCATATCTTTACATCACGTAAATGCTTGCTGTAACTTTGGCTACATGTTTTTGTAAAAAACAAAAACACTCAACTTTACTTTCTTGTGTCTTTGGACAAATATTTGGTTTTGTCCTCAAACGTGGATCTTCTCCTCTGACTCACCTGGGTCCACGCTGCAGCGCCCCGACCCCCGAACGATGCAGAGCGGGGCGAACCCAAACAGCAGTGTGACGGACAGCAGCACCGCCAGTGCTCCCAGTTTGACCTCCAGGGTCGGGACGTTGGCCGGGTCGACCCGCAGCGCCGCTGTCTTCCCAGGAGACAGGAGGACAGAGGACGCCATCTTTGATTCCAGTTTCTCTGCACCTGCTCTGTTTGTCAGGCCGTGGGTGGAGCGAGTCTCAAAGTCCTGCCATCGAGTCTGTCAGACAGAAAAGGTAGTTAGGAAAGGAAGGTAGGTAAGGAATAAGGGTAGACAGGTAGGTCAGAAAGGTAGATAGGTAACACAGGAAGGAAGGTAGCTAGTTCGGTAGGAACAGTATGTAGATAAGGACAGTAGGAAAGTAGGTTAGTAGGTAGGTAATTAAGAAGGGTAGGAAGGTAGGTAAGGAAGGCAGGTAGGTAGCTCAGTTGATGGTAGGTAGGTAGATAGGTAAGAACTGAAGATAGGTAAGGAGTGTTCTGTAGGTAGGTAGGTAGATAGAAAGGTAGGAAGGAAAGGATGGCAGGTAGCTGGGTAGGTTAGTAAGTAGGTAGTTAAGAACGTAGGTAAGTACGGAAGACTGGGAGGTGTGTAGGTAGTTAAGGTCAGTATGTAGTAAGGATAGGAAGGTAGATCGGTAAGAACAGTAGGTAGGTAATGAGTGTTCTTTAGGTTGGTAGATAAATATGGTAATTAGGTGGGTAGGTTAATAGCTAAGCAGTTAATAACGGTAGGTAGGTAAGGAAGGCACGTAGGTAGATACGAACAGTAGGTAGGTAGATAAGGATGGTGGGTTGGTTAGTAGGTAAGTACAGAAGGCAGGGAGGTGGGTAGGTAGTTAAGGTCGGTATGTAGGTGGCTTGGTTGGTAGATTGGTAATAACAGTAGGTAGGTAAGGATGGTATGAGGGAAAGAAAGGTAGGCAGATAAGCAGACAAACCTCTACCTAGAGCTGCAACTAACGATTATTTTCATAATCGATTAATGTGTTGATTATTTTCTCGATTAATCGTTTGGTCCATAAAATAGCAGAAAACCTTAAAAAATGTTGATCGGTGCTCGTCAAACCTGGAAATGATGCAGTTTTAATCCATCTTTAATTTTCTGACATTTATCACGATAATTAGCACCACGTTATTTATTCACAGTAACCGTTTTGCTCACATCATGCCTGTGTCAGTCAGTCAGTCAGTCATCATCTAACCGCTTTATCCTCCACCAGAGGGTCGCGGGGGGTGCTGTGCCAATCTCAGCTACATCGGGCGATAGGCGGGGTACACCCTGGACAGTTCGCCAGTCCATCGCAGGGCCACACACAACTAGAGACAAACAACCATTCACTCTCACACTCACTCCTATGGTCAATTTAGAGTGTCCAATTTACCTAATCTCCACATTGCATGTTTTTGGACTGTGGGAGGAAGCCAGAGAACCCGGAGAGAACCCATGCAAACTCCATGCAGAGACCCGGGTCTTCTCACTGCAAGGCGAGAGTGCTAACCACTATTCCACCGTGTGGCCCATGCCTGTGTCAATAAAGTTAATAATAAACCCGGAGAATAAAGCTCAGGGAACAGAGTTCAGTTCCATCACACTGTCAATCATGTGCACCTTACAGGTCTGCTGCTCCATGAAAACACTGACTTCATCATATTCTGCTTTTTACAACAGACATGTGAAAAAAAACCATGGAAACAAGACAAAAAAAAACAGATTTTAGCCACAGATTATTAAGTCTATGATGACCTGCAGCTGTCTTTGCTCATTTATCTTATCTAGAGTGCAGTTTCTACCTGGAAACTGAAGTTCGCTCCCCGGCACCAAACTCCATAGAGAAAACCAACAAATTTAACATCACAGCTCACAGGAGTCGTTGATCCACTGCTGCCAATGTCAGTAAATTCAAACGTATTATTTTGTCAATTCGGTGTTTGAAATCCTTGGTTCAGGTTTAACCCATTGACATAAACTGACCACACGAAGCAGCAGCAGCCCAGCAGCTCCTGTGTCCCAGTGGGCTAAAAACAGGGATTTTCTCTATGGACTTTGGTAGCGAGGGAATTACAAAGCAAACTTTACTTTCCAAAGTCAGCATACGTGAAACAACCAAGTTAAAAACCTACTTTTTTGGTTTGTAATTCATTTATAATCATTTGACAGTTGTATTATCATTGTGTGTTAATATTTTACTAGTTGTACCTCCGGTCAGACTGTGTCAACAACAACAGGCTGCGTACGAACTTTAGTTTAAGAGTCATCGGATCCTCAAAAAAATACTTTTCTACTTTTCTTACCTTCAGGTGATCACATGAAAGTCCAGATGATCACATGAAAGTCCAGATGATCACATTAAAGTCCAGAACTCTCCACTGTTTAAAGGCATAACACGGTTCCTTTCTTCTCGCTGACTTTCCACACTTTAGTCCGGGAAGTGCTTGGTGACTCAGTTCCCATCAGCTGATCCCGCGTCAAGCTGTTGAAGCAGAGGCACGGCAACACGGCACACTTCCTGTTTTCAAAATAAAAGCTTCATTGTTTAAATTAATTAAAAGTATATGTATTTATTTGTGAATATTTAGTATGATTACTATATTTATAGGGCCACACGGTGGTGTAGTGGTTAGCACTCTCGCCTTGCAGCGAGAAGACCCGGGTTCGAGCCCCGGTTGGAACAAGGGCCTTTCTGCATGGAGTTTGCATGGGTTCTCTGGCTTCCTCCCACAGTCCAGAAACATGCAATGTGGAGATTAGGTAAATTGGACACTCTAAATTGACCGTGAGTGTGAGAGTGAATGGTTGTTTGTCTCTAGTTGTGTGTGGCCCTGCGATGGACTGGCGAACTGTCCAGGGTGTATCCCGCCTATCGCCCGATGTAGCTGAGATTGGCACAGCACCCCCCTCTGGTGGAGGATAAAGCGGTAGATGATGACTGAATATATTTATAATGTACTAATATTTTTTGGCTCATTTTTTTTAGATGATTTATCGTTTCTAATTTTATGTTTCTTTTCTTTCCTTGTTGTCGTATATTCTATGTGGATCTTATCTTTTATTTTATTTTTTTATGCTTTTCTTTAGGCTTATTTTCTTCTTTTCCTTTCTTTCCCCTTTTTGTGACTTTTATATTTTTCTAATTTTCTTTCCCTTTTCCTGCTTTTTTCCTCGCACTTTCTTTTCCCATCTTTTCTTTTTCTTCTTTATGGTGGTTTAATAGTTTCCCATGACGTTGCGTTACTGACACATTTTCATTCCATTCAGCTTTTTCTTATTTCTTTTATTTTCTTCCTCTTCTTTTATCTTTGTTTTTATGTAAACTGCAAGACATTTGTCAACATATAATTGACTCTACATTCATGTATTGAAACTCAGCTGTTAATATAACATTAAAGTGTTGTGTTTGACATAAAGCTTTTAATGCTTTTATTTTGAAGGCTGAGATGCTCGTGTTCCGGTCCTGTTGGGTGTAACTTGATGACGCTGCTGTTAAGAGGAGGAGCAGCTCCTGCAGGAATACTGGAACAGTTGGGTTTGTCCATGGCCGTTTCTCAATATCCATACTTGTGCGTACTTGTGCGTACTTGTGTACTCCCGTACTTATAAGTATATATACTCCCAGCTTACTTCTCAAGTATATACTTCCCAAGTAAGCAAGTACATACTTGCTAACTTGAGTAAACAAACACACTGAGATTATTTAATCCCACAAACCATTTAAAGTTCAGTAAATGATGTCAATGATTCTATTTTCTGTGGGAAAATCTGCTTACGTTTCTGGGATTAAAGGTGAAATTCGACACAAACAGAAAGTTTAAATCACTTTAAATCAGCCAGAAATCTTAAAGGGACAGTTCATGTGGTTCAGGGTTGCAGTTTTTCAACTTTTAAAGAAGAACAGAAGAATTCGATTATCAAATATTCAAATAACGACATAGACATAGACGACTCAGCAGTTCCCCAACCTCTTAAATGTGTGTTTTTTCATATAAAAGTGCTGATGGTGCGACACGTGAATTTGAACATCATGTGAAATCATAAACTGTGAACCTTTGTCTTTGGTGCAGTAAACAAACTCAAATAAAGTCTTTTTTACAGAACAGAAGTGAGTCTGTCACTGAAATATTCTACTCAAGTAAAAGTACCACTATTTTGATAATATTTATTAAGAACTCTTTTTACCCCACTGCCATCAGAATCCTCAACAGCTGAACGGGACTACAATAATCCTGTCACTGGTTACACTGTCATTCTGTTACATTTAAAACCTGTAAAGTGTTCACAGTACTTCCAAAAAACATAACCCCCGCCCCCAACTTATCATATCTTTCCCTTATCTTATAAACTCAAAATGATATTTGTGATATTCCATCGAGATATTGCATTCTATTTATTTATTTATTTTACGATATTTCACATTTCATCTCAAAATAAAAATGTTGGCTTTGATATGGAACGATGTTGAGTTCACAATAATAAAATAAAAACACATTTATGATGCAAAGTCAGTCTATAAACACCAAATAACATTCAAGCGAGCACGAGTTTGACACCTGACCTCGGAAATTCGGAGTTACAGAACGGAAGTGTCCTCACAGGTCCAGAAAGGCCAGCATGTGTGTGTGTGTGTGTGTGTCACAGTGACGGAATGGGAGCAGCGTCTGTTGTAGCCATGGCAACCAGGGACTCAGCTCCTGCTCACCTGTATCGACTGAAAACGCAATAAAACGAACGTATTTCAGCTTCAGTAACTTTTACGCCAATGTCGCGGCGTCTGCGGTGAAAAGCAACGACACAACTTTGTCCCGGAACACGGGAATTTAACCAGGAAACACGCGCGTGCTGCTCGTCTGCGAGGCTGGAGGAAAAGTAAGAGAGACGTCATTTTGTCCTTTATTTTTTATTTTTGTGTTAAATTCGCCTCAGAATCTTGGCCACATCAGGTGTTTTCTCTCTAAAATAAATGAAATATCAGCGTGTGACACGTACAAGGAAATTCAATGATAATGTAGGTAAATAAAGGCAGTTTAATGTATTCATTTTAAAACTGCTTTTATATACAGAAGCATTTACAAATACAATATATGGAGAAATTTGAAATAAAACAATACAAAGAATCTTCAGGTCAAATGTAAGTGTTAAAAATGAACAAATTAATACAAATAGAAAAACTGCAATATATGCTGGAAACTATTCAGTATTACTATTTTGTTAATGATGTTATAAGAATAGGTACATTATGTAAAATATCTAAAATAAATGTTCATTTGGACAAAAATGTTATCAGTCTAGATTTAATAAAATAAAATAAATTATTAGTAAAACCATTATCTGTACTTTATGTTAACCAGTTATTATTATTAGAGACAGATTAAAGCAGATTATAACAATATTACACAAAACTCTCTTTGAAGCACAATTCACTGCTGAAAGTTACAGATTTTCTTGCTTTTTTTGATGCTTTTTTGATGCTGTTTGTATCAAACAGCACCACCCAGTGGTTTACCTGCAGAGCTGCATCTGGATAGACTCAAACATGAGGGTCAAAGTGTTTTTAGTATAAGAATGTTCCGTGTGAGTGTTTTTGATGTAAACTGGCTGAGACTTTGACAACAATAATAATAAAAATACACTTTCTCCAGGTCAGATATCAATGTGTAATACAAAGTTAGTCAGTATTGTACGTGGGAGATTGATAACATTTTACTGTTTACTGTTGATTGTTGCTCTGTCCACAAAATACAAGGATTAATCATCACAATACTGAAAAAGAAAACTTCTACTCATTTTTTTTAACCTATTTACTGATTTAGTGTGAGTAAAACTTTGTCTTCTTCTCTTGTTGAAGTTGAACCACAGGTTACTCATGGAAACAAAGGGGAGCGAGGAAAATGTCCAACTCGGTCAAAAAAGCCAAACAGGGAGATAAGTCGCCACTGAAGTCCACGGGAACCCAGAGCAAGTAAGCCGAGTCGTCTCCTCTTAAAGATTGTCTATGTAAGACACAAAATGACCAGCAATACTTGTTACTGTAGAGGCCAGGTCTTAGGTTCCGGCTCTGGATGGCGTTGTGAAACCGCGCACGACAGTGGTTTCTTCTCTGCAGATGTTTCCGACAATGCGTCTGATATTAGCCATGGTTGATACTGAGAACTTCTGTCCTCCCATTACGTCCAAAATATGCCAATCCCACGGCGTGATAGATGCCAATTGTGTGGTGCAAAAATGCTGGGGTTGATGAGGTTGCTCCGAATGTCAGAGTTGGAAATCCGACTTCCAACAACTGGAACACACCATAAAGGCCCTGGTATACTCGCGTGTGAGGGTCCTGTAGTATCCCACTACACCATTGGTAATTTGTGCTATCCACGCACACTGTGCAATAACTAAGTACAGCTCCTTGTTTCTGTGTTCTGGAAACAACTCTCTACCATGTTTTCAATTGGGTCTTCAGGAGTTAGCTTGTGACGATACCTTCAAGGACTCATTTTGACTTGGGATTTCAGTAACCGTTTTAAACACAAATGTATCATTGTGCAGATTTGACATGTATCCCCTTTAAAGCACCACCATTTTAATGTTTCTTGTTTTTAATTCCAGGGCTTCTCATGATCTCAGGAGGCTTCAGTCCCTGCTCACCAAAACCAGCCCCAGACCAGAGGTGACCAGCGACAAGAGGCGCTTCGATAACGATACTGACGTAATAAAGAAGTATGTGCAATGTTTTTGTTTTTTTGCAGGAGGCAGCGCTGAGTCACAGCAGAGCTCGCAGATCACAAGGTCTGCAACATCAGAGAGACGCCATGAGACAACAGAGGGAGAGAGACAACAGCAGTGAAGCCTCTGAACTGGACAAATTCAGGTTCACCTCCCAACGGTTATTTATACTTATGTATGCTGTATGTTGAGAGAACACTCTGATTTTATGTTTACTAGATTTATGTTCAATAGAACAACATAATAGTACGCCACACGGCGGATATAGTGGCTAGCACTGTTGCCTCACAGCAAGAACCAGTTTCACCAGTTTGAATCTGGGAGTTCCCAGAAATCCTTTGTACTGAACCATGTAGAGTTTGCATGTATCCCAAGGTTCTCCATGTTCTCCGGCTTCCTCCACAGTCCATAAACATCCGATTAAGCTAATTGGACACACATTGACAGTGGGTGTGGATGTGGGATTAAATGATGATTTGTGCACCCCGCCTTTCGCCCTATGTCAGTTAATATGTAAAAAAAACAACCAATTAGCATGAGTCAGAATTTTACAACTCAAAAAAATCAGGTGGAAATCAGTCACGAGTTTTGCAATTTGGGGCAAGTCAACATTCATTATGAGCACGACTGTTGGTGTCATTTAAATAATCAGAAACCACTCTTTTGTACCCAACAACATTCATCTTCCAGCACGACATACAGAGAGCAGAGATGCTTCAGCAGTCACCCGCTGCATAAACACTTCTCCGACATCCTCGTGTCTTTGGTCAAGAACCGACTCTGCAGGTGAAGCGCCGTTCGTCT
The DNA here is from genome assembly GCF_019176455.1 of Solea senegalensis. Classification (NCBI taxonomy): domain Eukaryota; kingdom Metazoa; phylum Chordata; class Actinopteri; order Pleuronectiformes; family Soleidae; genus Solea; species Solea senegalensis. The sequence continues at coordinate 2,542,983 of NC_058029.1, forward strand.
GTGTCGCCGTGAAACACAAGATGACGGTGACTGACTGGTTGTTATTTGTTCTGTAGCGACTGGATCTGCCAGGCTGCACCGGAATCAGTCCTTAGGGTTCTCATCTGCCTGAGATTATTGATCAGAGATCCTCAACATCAGGTATTAATCAATAGACTTTTAGCAAACTTGTGGTTATCTTTAAACTAGCATTTAGCTGATAGACAGACTTTTAGCTAACTTGTGGTTATCTTTAAACTAGTATTTAGCTGATAGACAGACTTTTAGCTAACTTGTGGTTATCTTTAAACTAGCATTTAGTTGATAGACAGACTTTTAGCGAACTTGTGGTTATCTTTAAGCGAGCATTTAGTTGATAGACAGACTTTTAGCTAACTTTAGTGGTTATCTTTAAAGCTTTAGCATTTGCTGATAGACAGACTTTTAGCTAACTTGTGGTTAGCTCTTTAAGCTAGGCTTATCTTTAAGCTAGTATTTAGCTGATAGACAGACTTTTAGCTAACCTGTGGTTATCTTTAAGCTCCCATTTAGCTGATAGACAGACTTTTAGCTAACAAAGATTTTATTTTGTTCACGTGGTAAAATAAGAATTATAAAAACACACATACTTTGTTATCCGACAAATCAGTCAATCAAATTAGTCTGTCAATTCAAAATTGCTTTATTCTCCCCCCCAGCTACAGAACAAGACACATCATAAGACAACAACCAAGGACATATAATTCATAGAATATTAAAGGAAAGGAAAATAATTGCACTTAAAATACTTTGAAATATTTACAGTAAAATACAAATGCAAGTAATCCTCAGTCGCCATCAAAGCTTAGAACGTGCACATAAATGAACAGTAATATGATCTGTAATGTAACCGTTTCCACTTTCAGAAAATCCTCCATCAGCTGCAGGGCATCACTTCACTCTCCAGGGTAAAGTCTCCATGTTTCCACGTCACAGGCTTACATTTGTGTGACGTCTTCACGTGTGCACACGTCTCATGTCGTCTTTGTTTCCTCCTGAAGTACATGGAGTCCGTCACCGCCGTGTATTTGTCCTGCGGTGACCAGGCGTTCGCTGCACAGACACTGGTCACGCTCACCTGTGAGTGATGTCACAGAAAACTTTAGCTGTGTGTTGACTTCATCGTCCTCATTGTCGCTTTCTCTACAGACATGTTCCAGAAGCTGTCGGCCGCCGAGGGTCAAAGGGCACGAGTCATCGAGAGTGGCGCTCACAAGGTGTGTGATGAGTCGTGATCATTTATTATTTATATTTTAGATTCTAATTTGTTCATATGATTATTTGATTGTTAAGACATTTTCATTTAGCCGAGCCACTGCACGTTTACGTCCGCAATTAAAAGGCTATACGTTGTTTTTTTGTACATATGTTGAATATTTTTTTAATATATATTTTAAACACTTAATTTATATATTTATATACTGTGCATACATATAGAGTATAGTTAGAATTTGTCTTTTCATACTTTTTTGTAGTATCATTTGTCAAAAGCGATTTTACTCAGTGTGAGATCAGTAAAGTCTAATTTAATCTAATCCACTCAATTATAATCCAATATAATCGATACTAATCTAATCCATACTAATCCTTATATTATCTAACCGAAACTAATCTAACCTAAAACAAACAAATCAAATTTATCAAAACTAAGATAATAAAAATTTACCTAATCTAATCCAATCTAAAATTATTGAAACTAGTCTAATCTAATAAAATTGTATCTAATCTCAACCAGTCTTCTAAACCAATATAATGTGATCCAATCTAATTGGATAACGAATTTGAAACCAATCTCGTCTAATCTAATCAAATTGAAATCAATTGAATCTCAACAAATAAAATCGGAAACTAATGTAATGTAATCTCATATTCCACTTCTAAATTTGCTCTCCTCATAACTCAGATTATAACTCAGTGTTGTGTCCATAGACTCTGGTGAAGCTTCTGTGCACAGATGACAGCAGTGTTCTGCTGGGAGCTCTGCTCTCTCTCACCACTCTGGCCCAGAGGTAAACACAGACACATCATTATCATCATTATTGTTTCACTGCATTCAAAACAGTTTAGATTTAATCTGGTGTGAAACATGTTCTTCTTCTGCAGCCCTGACTGTAAGGAGGAGATCGGGGAGCCACCGATCGTGGAGAGGCTACTTGTGATCCTGCAGGAATATGACATGCTGTCAAAGAGGTTACAACACTGTTTCTTTAAGTCTGTGCTTAGTGTAACTCTGTAAAACTATGATAGGAACAAAACTTGACTCGATAAATGAATAACAAAAAACTGTTCCAGATTCTGTAATCCCTCAGACTTTCAGGTAATTATCACGTACCACACTAGGGATTGTTATGGAGAACCAGTTGTAAATTTGAGCTGGTTCCTCGTTGGTCAGTACTGAAGTATCAATAAGTGCATGGACAAATCAAATCTGTTGCTATCAAAGTGGAAGCCAGCGGTGATATTTGATGGACTGGGTGCCTGGATCTTGACAGTAGTCACAAGTACTCTACTGCTATTGTTGTGTTTGTATTTTACTGAGCTAGTAATTCAGGTGATGCCAATTCCAGACTGTCTCCTAATAATTAAGACAGTGATGTTCTAATCTGGCCATCTAGGGGGAAAAACACGCAAAAGATTGGACTCACTTCGCTAAAATGAACAAATGCAGCAACGGCAACCTCATCAACCCTGGCATGAGAACCCAAGATGGCTGCCAGCCAGTGCTAATTTAAGTTATATTATGTTCACGCCAATCTCGAGTTTTTGCATCTATCGCGCCATGGGATTGGTGTATTTTGGACGTAAGCGAAGACAGAAGTTTTCACCGTCATCCATCGCTAATATCAGACGCATTGTCGGAATCGCCTGCAGAGAAGAAACCGCTGTTGTGTGCGGTTTCACGACACCATCCGGAGCTGGAAACAAATTGGTGAGTTGGTGATACTTGCACATGACGAGCAGACGCTCCGCAGCTGGTATCTGCTGAAGAAAGCTAGCATTTCTGCCACTGACAACGGCTCCAATGATGCTAGGCAGTTAGCATCACTTTTAAAAGGCCTAGATTTTAGCATCTGGGACGTTTCACTGGCAGAAATGGAATATAGTAGAAATCGCTTTAACATAAAATAAAGCAATGAAAACAAAGGAGGTAATGTGACCCTGACGAGAGAGGAGTGAGGGGTGAGTGGCAGAGTTGTTGCATTCTGCAGTTTCACCAGTTTAGATGTCACTATTCTGACGAACTGGTCCCGCAAGAACAAATTGACATGTCTGCACCGATGAATAGCATCGATAAGATGAATAAAGTATCGGTATCACTAAGCTGCACCATTATCCGTTCTATCAAAATACGTTACCCATCCTTACATCATGATAACTCCACCTGCAGGATAAGTGCGGAGTTGCTGAGGCTCCTGTCCCCGGTGCAGCAGGTGAGGGACCAGGTGAGGGAGCTGGAGGGCCTTCCTGTTCTGCTGAGCCTCCTGCACGGTCAGCACCTCAAGCTCCTGTGGAGCCTCACCTGGGTCCTGGTCCAGCTCTGTGAGGATCCAGCCACCAGGACGGAGATCCGGAGCTGGGGCGGGGTGCAGCAGCTGCTGCGGCTGCTCAACAGGTCGGTGACACGGTTGCTGTTCAAGTGAGACGACTGAAGCTTCCACGAAAGGTTTCAGAAGTGAATTCTAATGCTCAAAAAACTCGTTCAGCAACATGAAGCCAACCAGCACGTCCATGTGAGCCAGCCATCCATTCATCTTCTACCACTTTGTCCTCCACACGAGGTTAGCGGGGGGGCACTGGTGCCAATCCCGGCCGACATGTCGCCAGTTCCTCACACAAACAAACAACGATACACTCACACACCACGTGGGCCCCCTAAAGGTTATATTTGGGCTGAAAATATGAGTGCCGAGCAGATTTGTCCGTGGTTTTCCTGGTGGCCCCCATATGGGCTTCCCATGTGTGACCTTTTGTCACTGAAACCATATGGGACCTGCATAATTTGGCAATTTAAAGCCCATGCCCTGGTAGCCTGGAAAGGGTACTAAGTGGATAAATATGGGTGGGGCCACCATGGAAACCACCACAGACAAGCCCACTTGGGGCTACATGGACATTCCGGCTGGCGGAGCAGACATTTTCTATAATGGACGATCGCTTTTGTGAGAATCCAAAATCGTGATCACGTGTATTTTCCGCTGAAGAAGTCACTTCTGAAACTTTTCATCAGCGCTTCTTGGTCTTCCGCAACAATTGCTACACAGAGAAACCCAGAGAGAGTCAGGTGGAACTCACAGACATTTGTTTAAATTTAAAAGTATGGCGCTACAGCTTCAGCTGCAGTTTCTTTTAAATCTTACAGTGACAGACACTACGTCTGCGACCGTTCGTCGATCGAGATGCTCTCCAGCGCCAATGCAGCCGGCCGCATCCAGAGAGAGCACATCAGAGACGAGCTCAGCCCACAGGAGGAAGTGGACAACGCCGAGGCCCTTCAGTCAGGTCCGGCCAGTATAAGACACAAAAACATAGTGTTACAATACGAGGACTAAAAGTTTGTTGTGCTTTTGTAACGAGAACGAGAAGAGATATCAGGCAAGAGATACTTATCTGATACTTATTTTATACAACATCCATTGTTAGTCCCACAGTGTTCCGTTTACGTTCATTGCCGTGTTAAAACTATGAAGTCAAATCCCATTCAATCCCCCGTTTTCCAGCCTGTTGTACAGCGTTGACTGAGCTCAGTCTGGATGACACGTCCGCTCACCACATTGTGCAGGTAAAGGAAGAGTCTGTAATATGAACACAGTCCCAGCCTGTATATTAAAACTATGTAAAACGCTGATTCATTTTGTGCTTTACTTTCTAAGGAAAATGGGATCTTCATTATCGCAAAGTTGATTTTACCAAAAAGCTGTGAAGCAAAGGCCACGTCTTTGCAGGTATATATGTTATACGGCACAATTACACGTGTGAAATGACATTATAATGCAAATGAACATGTTTTTACTTACATAGAATCACGTCATTGCAAATCTGTTGACAGTGCTATGCATTCCGGACTCTTCGATTTCTCTTCAGTGTGGAAAGAAACAGGCATCTGTTTAAAAGGTGATGCTCCACGAAAGAAAGCAGTTATTTGGGGAGAAAATAGGTGATGTTGCACATAAATCCATTTAAAATGAGCTTCTGTTTATCGTTTACAGGCTCTTTCCCACAGATCTCTTTGAGATGTTCATCGACGTTGGCCATTATGTGCGGGACCTCACTGCCTACGAAGGACTGCAAACCAAAGTGTCACTCTACACTGTAAGAAAACAGCCACTACATTGGTTCCTCTGTTTGTCAAGGTGGTTTTGGAGCCACAAGATAAATACAAGATGGTCCAGACAGCCTTCAAACAGCCTAAAAGGGCACATGTCACCCCTGTGTTCATTAAGCTCGACTGGCTACCCTTAGCTGCCCGTATCAAATTCAAATCCCTGATGCTACAAAGTGCAAGGTCTGCTCCCGCCTACTTAAATGCTCTCCTAAAGGCTTGCGTTACCCCTCGACTACACAATCCAGACTCTTTTCATGTGTAGTTCCACGCTCGTGGAAGGACCTACCGAGCACTACGCACTAAGAGCAATATGCTCTTATTATAGAACAGTGGCAAACAGGTGGCCTGTGGGCCAAAACTGGCCCACCAGCTTTAATATCTGGCCTTGTAGACGAATTAAATAAACGTTTTTGTCTTTCGGGTGCTCCGTCTCTAAGGGACACAGCGGATGACCCGCACATTTGAATTGGCAGAGATGTTTATACTTCCTGACGCTTGGGACTGCTACAGGAACTGCACTGGATGTCAATTTAGAGTGTCCAATTAACGATGAGCAATGGGGATTGGAGACTTTGCTCAGCGGTACCCGAGCCCTTGACCTGGCAACCTTTTGGTCACAAGCCAAGTTCTCGTTCCACGTGCTAAGTACGTAGGTACTAAGGTGGATTGATTATCTTGGTGTTTGTTTTCAGGAAGAGGAACTGGACAGTCTGAGAGAGAGCATCGAGGCTGTAGACCAGAACCGACCTCCACTCAGAGTCATCAACGGTTACTCTGTACTGGACCATCTGGGCACCGGGGCTTTCGGAAGTGTCTTCAAGGTGCATTATTTTTGACTTGAAATGACATTAATTCATTCATGCAGATCAAACATAAAGGCATATTTTTACTCAGGTCAGAAAACAGAGTGGTCAGAACCTGCTGGCCCTGAAGGAGGTGAACCTGCACAACCCGGCCTTCGGCAAAGACAAGAAGTCCAGAGACAATAATGTGGAGAAGATCATCTCTGAGCTGACGATCATCAAAGAACAGGCAAAGAATTTTTTATAAGGGACTGACACTCTAATATGAAAAGATATTGTATTTCACTCACTCAAAAATCTATACATTTTTTTTTCCGAATTAACAAAATAATTTTCTCTCTTTTTCTCCAATTTTTTTCTGATCCATTTCTATTAACCAGTTTTTTCTCTATGTTCTTCCTCCCTATAGATGAATCACCCAAACGTTGTTAAATATTACAAGACATTTGTGGAAGGTGAGGATTACTACTTTTACTTAGTTGCAGGGTTGCCAGGTCTGTGTGACAGAACCAGCCCAAAGTCAGCACCTAAAAATAAAAAAGCCCAACATAAGAACACCGGACCATCGCCAAATGTCTCCAAACATGTCTTTGGCATGTATCCACTGAACTGGTGGATGAAAACAATTAAATCCAGCAACACTTTAAAAAACAGCCCTGCAGACCTGGCAACCCACCTTGTCCCTCAAACTTTAAATTATCAACGAATAATAAGCAACGATGTCGCTTTAAGGTGACAGGCTGTACGTTGTGATGGAGCTGATCGAGGGAGTTCCACTGGCCGAACACTTCAACTCTCTGAAGGAGAAACAGCAGCGACTCACTGAAGACAGAATTTGGAACATATTCATACAGGTAACCACCAACAATGTTAACCACTTCACCACCGTGTGGCCCATGGATTTTCTTTTTTTCAACAACCCACAAAAATACTACAATATGTAATATACGCATTAAAAACACGAGTCACCCGTGAGACATGAGACCCGGCCAGAAAACATCAGCACATGAAAAACTAGTCAAGGGAATAGCACCACCTGCTGGCAGGGTGGCAGCCTACACAGTGAATAATATTACTGATTTCCCTCCAAATACCACCAGAAGAAGCTCACGTACCAATGTACCTTTTGTAAAAAGAAATGTCGCCCACCCTTGGGGGGGCCCAGAGCTTCTCTGCTAACAGCAAAGTGTTTAACACTCCCTCAGATGTGCCTGGCTCTGCGGTACCTGCACAAGGAGAAGAGAATCGTCCACCGTGACCTCACACCCAACAACATCATGCTGGGGGAGAAGGACAAAGTCACCATCAGTGAGTGTGTGCGTCTCATGATTGTCACATCATGTCATGCCTTGTGACTTTTTTACGAGCTTTTTCTTTCTTTGCCCTCTGCGTGAAGCCGACTTCGGTCTGGCCAAGCAGAAGCAGGAGAGCAGCAAGCTGACGTCAGTGGTCGGCACCATCCTTTACTCCTGGTGAGGAACAATCAAGGGCAACGTGAGCCTTGATTTCTGCATGTTCAGGGTTAAAGTGACAAAAACAACACTGACACCGACACAGAACTACACAGCACGTGGTCTGCAGTTAGACCTGCACTGTTCGGACTTCATGAAGGCCTGGGATCTTTTGTTTTTGGCCCGCCCACTTAAAATCAAACTGTGATTGGTCAATTTGCCCATCACTCTCTGAATTAGCCTTCCCTGGGATTTGCAAAGTCCTAAGCAATTAATGAGCCAGCTAACCGGGTCTAACAGAGACGGACGATTCTGATTGGATAACATGTTTCAGGACAGTAACCCTTTCATTGCTGATGGGCACTTGACAGTAAACTTAACTTTAGAGCATAGATGAGAGAAAATGTATTAAATGTTTTGTATTAAATTAAATGACATAGATGTTTTAAATATAAATACATATACAGTATATATAATTTAAAACTCATATTTTTTGGTCCAGAATTATTTTTTGGGGTAGAAGGCCCTGAAGGTTAAAAATCACTACACACTTGACTGAAAACTTGGTTGTAGCAGATCGTCTGTGAGAAAAACTAGACAAAGTAGTAAGACTAAATTAAACTAGACTCACATCAGTAATGCATCCAACATATATTCAGTTCCTCCCTCAGGACTCAAGAGAAACAACATAAACACCAAAAAACCCACTTATTAACTCACAGGAGCATGGTCTTTGTTCCAGAGATTGTTTGGAGGGAAAAGGAGGGGTCAAAGTTCGTCAGGGCTGGCTTTTATAACTTAGGGGGTGTGGCTATCTGATGGTGCAGGTAGTGGGTGGAGTCATGTGTTGGAAAAAAAACAACATTAAAACTAATGAAAACAAACCTTTGTTTATATTTAAACGTAACGTACTGCAGCTTTAAAGCTTCTTACTCTTGGTCTACAAAGTGCTAAATGGTCTCAGACCAAAATACAACCCACATTTACTGAGATCATCAGGAACAGGTTTACTGAGTTCCTCAGACACAGAACCAAACAAAGTGCGTTTCTCTGTGTATGAACACAACTGTACAAATAAACGTGTGCTGTGTGTCAGTCCTGAGGTGGTGAAGAACGAGCCGTACGGAGAGAAGGCCGACGTGTGGGCTTTAGGCTGCGTCCTCTACCAGATGGTCATGTTACAGCCGCCGTTCTACAGCAGCAACATGCTGTCACTGGCCAGCAAGGCAACACACACACACACACACACACACACACACACACACTTATATTTAATGATTTACTCAATAATCCTGTTCTGTCGTCAGTTTATTGATCGTCTTCTTCTGCGTTGCCAGATCGTCGAGGCCGTTTATGAACCGATTGAAGGAGGAGTTTATTCAGAGAGAGTGACTGATATGATCAGATGGTGAGACTTTTATTTTGAAATATTGGATATAATTTATGGTGATGATGATTTGGAGAACTTCGTACTGTGATTAAAAACTTCTTATTGGGATTACGAACTTCATACTATCGTTAAGAACTTCGTACTGTGATAAAAAATTTCGTACTGTGACTACAAACTTCGTACTGTGATTACGAACTTCGTAGTGTTAAGAACTTTGTACTGATTAAAAACTTTGTATTGTGATTACGAACTTCGTACTATCGTTAAGAACTTAGTACTGTGATTAAAAACTTCTTATTGTGACTACAAACTTCGTACTGTGATTACGAACTTTGTAGTGTCGTTAAGAACTTTGTACTGACTAAAAACTTCATATTGTGATTACGAACTTCGTACTACCGTTAAGAACTTTGTGCTGCGATTAAGAACTTCAAACTTCATTATGACTGTGACTCACCATGACTCTGACGACCTGTCAGGTGTTTGAGTCCAGACGCAGACCAGAGGCCGGACGTCGTGGCCGTCAGCGCCAGGATCTGTGACCTGATGATGAGGCAGATGGACGGTCTCTGCATTTCCCAGAATGCACTGGAAAGGAGAGCCGAGAGAGACAGGAAACGGGCGCAGAAGTACTTCCTGGCGCGCGGGAGGAACTGCTGCGACTCGCACCTGTCGCAACAGGTAACGAGAAAAAACAAAATATCCTCAGAGACATTTAAAGGATGTTTTGTGTGAATACTTTCTTTACATCCAGGAAACGTCCTTCACCACAGAAGAATATCCGATTCCACAATCCTCCGCGGCGTGCAGATTAAACCGTGGCGAGCAAATCACCTGTGCAGGTGAATGTTTAAGCTCACACTGCCGAGGTTTTTAGACAAACTGCATCATATGACTTGTTGTACCGTGTGTGTGTGTTTAGAAGGCGCCTCGGACGATGACCCCGAACCTCCTGAAACTAAGAACAACACCGCAGCCTGTGTAGGAAAAGACAGTGGTAAGTTCTATGTTCACTGAGACAATATTTGTTCTTTTAGATTCAATAATGCAATGTTTGTTTTTTTTGTGTGTTGTTGTTTTCACCTGAAAGGACTGAAGTCCAGTCTCTGTGTTACACCTGATCAAGTTCTATCAAGGTAAGCGAGGAAGTTCTGATGTTCTGCCTCCTGGAACGTCAACTCTATTTCTTTTAAATGTGAAAATAATTAAAAATGTTCTGTTAGAGAAGAGACTGTGATCAGTAATTCCTCAGGAAAACGTTGGAGAAACTGCATTTAGCTGCTAAAAGTGAAGAAGACTGCTTTATCTTTGCCTTTTTTTTGGACCGGAAACTGAAGTTTGTAAACCGCTCACTCTGCCACACCAAAGGCCATATAGAAAACATAGCATTTTTAGCTCACAGAGACACAGGAGCTGCTGCTCTACTGCTGCCTCGTGTGGTCACTTTGTGTCACATAACAACAGATTTGAACAGTGGATCAACGGCTCTTGTGCGCTGTGATGCAAAATCGTTGGTTTTCTCAATGGACTTTGGCGCTGGAGAGCGAGAGGTTTACCAAGTTGTTTAACAGAGAGATGAAGACCGACCGACCCACAGTATTATTATTTCTGACTTCTCTCAGTGGCGATGACGCTGCAGCGCGGACGAAACAAAGACCAGGTAACTTTTCAACTCGACGCAAAAGCCTTTAAATGTCTTGACGATGAGTACAAATACGACACGTGGAGTTGGACTTTGTGAAACGTTTGAAAACTTCTCTCAGCGTCAGCGGGGATCTGCGTCTCGCAGAAGAAGCTGCGACAGATTGACGATCCGAGCCAGAGGCTCCTCGTGCAGCTGCACAAAGTCGTCTACATCTCTCAGGTACAGTCGTGACACAACGTCCACGTTAGACTTTACACCAGAGAGAAAGTCCTCGTGACTGTGTGGTCTCATCATCATCATCCTCCATCATCCCCAGCTTCCACCAGCTCCACACCACAACGTCAAACGGCGGCTCATCGAAAGGTTCAAAAAGTCCCTGTTCCAGTGCGGCAGCGACCCCTACAGCCTGAAGGTGGAGCTCAGCAAGGTTTGTACCGACAACTTGTGACCGATTCACCGAGTGCAAACGAGACGACTGACTCGCGATGACTGACTCGTGTTCGCAGCTGCTCCACTCGTCTCCAGAGCTGATGGAATTGGGCTCGACCAGTCCAGAGTGGTGGCCTCTGGTCCACCGCGTCCCAGGAGAGTCCGTCGCCGCTGAGATCGCAGGTCGACCACAATGACCTCAAATATTCGTGTTCACACACACTTTTAAATCTCATCTTGTTCTGTTTCGCCGACAGATGACGGGAATCTCAAAGAGGGAATCACGTACCAGCAGATGCAGGTCAGTTTTTTTTATTGAATTTGTACGTTTAATGCAGTGTTAGTCAACAACAAGGCTCCATACACATTTTTACAAACCAGGGGCAATTATTTCCCATAATCCAGGAAGCCCAAGCCTCTGGTGCTACTATCCCCATATCCTGATATTTTACTGGGCCCCTAAAACCAAATAACACTAGTTATGTGATGTGATATATCTTTAAAGGGCCCCTCAATCATTCACCCACGACAGATGAAAGGGGCCCATGGCAGAATAGAACATATTTTTAGCCAATTTTTCTTTATTCTTTCCACCTGATGAAATATTTAATAGTAATAGTTTAAAGATAAACGACAAATAATACAAAACAATTGCTTAACTTCAGTAACCTGTGAGACACACTGCACTCCAGTGAAATTATACAAAGTGTTTTCAATGAAATCCATGGAGAAAGTAAATGATTACATGAAATGCAGTAAATCAGCCAATGCTGATTATTAAGAAATGGCAAAGATTATAACTAATTCATTGTTCTACCTCTAATACAACTAAAATAAATTGATGATGTTTCTCCAAAGGGAATCATAGAAGAGCAGCTGGAAGAGAACAGCTACTATGAGGCGACAAACAGAAGGTGACCTCAGATTCATTTACATTTACACACATATATATGCATATATATATTATGTATATATGTACTATAAATAAAAAAAAAACTTCCATACATGTGTCTATAAATTGTAGGTTTTTAGAAATGAAGTGAGAGGATGTTTTTGAATTTTTGTTCTTCTCAAAAGGTAAGTGACATGAAATAAGTGCGACTCAGTGGGATATAATGTCTCAGGTGTTCACAGAAAACACAATAATGTATACGCACCGAAAATAAAAATAAAACGAAAGAGATATTTATAATAACGTTTGCATTTTGCTGTTTTTTCTTAGAGTTGCAGAGCAGAGGAACGACCGTCGACCGTACACGTCCTCATGAGTCACAGAAGCCTCTGCTATGTTACTCTTTCATTTCATTCCATCACTCTGATGTATTATTATTAATGCTATTATTATTATTCTAATAATAATAAATAATAATATGGTTGCAATAAAAAAATTACATATCATACAATTACTTATTTTAATAGCACCATGTTTTAATTGCTAGCTAACTATTAAAGGTATAGGCAGCTACCTTAGATATATAGATAATTACTAGCTAGATAGAAAGAGCTAGTTAGACAGCTGATAACTATATAGATATTTCATGTCATTATTATGTATTGCTATTATTAAGATGCAATTAAAAATATACAGATCATTTATTATTATTTTAAAACTATTATATATTGTATTTAAATAGCCAGCTAGCTACACAGATGGATATGATCCTCGCTACGGGGGTATCTAAATCTAAAATAATAGTTTATATCATTCTTATGTATTATATATTACTATGATCGCAAATGAAAATATACATGTTTTTTTTCCTTTTTATTTAAAATTGAAAAGCTTTATTATTGTTTAAATTCTCCACCTCTTAAATAATCTTAAATATTAATGTTTGTGCAGATTAATCACTGAATAGGTTGTTTTTCCAGGGCTCAGTGTTGTTGTTTTTTTGTTTTTTTAAAAAAGCTTTGTTTGTTGTGCACTTTGAAGCAAAGGGAAATTGTCAGTATGAGCTGTACATAGAAAAGCAAACGATTTATGAAATGATATACGTTAAATAAATCTCTGTTCATGCAGAGACATGTTTGCAACTCATTCATATTTAGTGTGGCTGCACGCTGAGGAAAAGAAACTGGAATCATGAAATTTAAAAGAAAAAAAAAAAGAAGATAAAATGTTGCCTAATAATCAACGACGTGGACGACAACTCCTACTTTGATGAAGCAGCGTGGAATCATGGGAGTCAGTGGTGGCGAGGAGAACTTCAGCAGCCAACAGCAATACGATAGTTGTTGTGATCTGTGAGTTAATAATAACACAGAATAAAAACAAACAAACAAACAAAAGACGAGTAATACTAAACCTCTCCTGACGTGGAAGTTGCAGCAGAGTCGCAGGAGAAAACTCACAGGTGTTAACGGTCAAATGAAAGATGGCCGTGATGAGTGACACCTGCTGCTAAAACCTGACAAAATGGCCGCCATTCAAACTGAGTTTCCTCATACGCAGGAATCAAGATTCAGTGGACTGAGTTTTTCATCAGTGCAGTGCTGCGACACACCAACAGGGGGCAGTGGGGGCCTTCCCTTCAGGCGGAGAGGCGGGACGACCTGGAACGACCTCCTCAAAGCTTCCATGACTAGCATTAAAATGCATAACCATCAGATGGCTAAAGCCAGATCCTCCTACTTACAATGTATGGATCCAGAAAATATGGGACATTTACCAGATGGAGCAAATCACATATTCATTAAGACTTCAAAAACCTATTTTTATTAAACGATGGAAACCTGTCATAGCTCACATCACAGCTAACATTACACATCACCATCACATTATGTAATTTGATACCTAGAGTGGATTTTTTCTCTTTCATTTATGTATTTATTATTTTATTTATAAATTCCTTTAAATTATTATTAACAATATGGCCATTCTTTGTATTGTATTTTATTCCATAATTTATCTTCCCTTTTTTTTTTTTCTTTCTCTCACTTTGGATTTATGTAATTGATTTTATGTCTTATTTGATGTTTTGTTGCGCTGCTTTAAAAGATGTACATAAAGGGAATGAATATGTTGTGCTGTCAAAATAAATAAAAATTAAGTTCAAAAAAAAAAAAAAAAAACTTCCATGATTCGACAGCGGGGGGTGCTGTCGCCAATAACGGCGGCATCCTGCAGCGTCAGAGGAAACATGAGCGCAAATAACCAGAAAACAAGACTTTAACGGACAAAACACAAGACAACGGGATTCAAATGTGACCTGTTTAGTTCTGTCGCACATGAAGAACGACCACAGATTGAATATGTACATATGAACAATGTTTTTGAGGCACAGTGAGTGTGTGTGCTCTTTAACGAAATGTACATTATTTATCTTGTTACGTTATAGAATTATTCCCACAGCCTTTCGTGTCATTTTGTTCAATGAAAAACATGTTTTCATAGAAAACATTTACACAGTAATCACTGAAGTAAGTTAAAACTATCAACAGTACATGTTTATTCATTCTAGATGTACATTCTGGGATTAAAAGTCATGTGTGTGTGTGTGTGTGTGTGAGAGAGAGTTTATTGTATTTATCTGCAGAAATCTGAGCTGACACAAACTGAGCTTAACAGATTTTATGTTGTTTAGGATTAAGAAATCCACATTGTATGTAAAAACTATAAATAATCCACAGGTTTTTCTATCCCTGCTAGACTAATGCTAACGATAATGTGACTTATTGAGGTAAAGTGAGTATCACCAAGTATGAAAGCAACAAAATCTAACTTTTTCTTTTTTGTTATAAGAAATAATTCAGATGAATGTGATACACATTTTTACAACACGCCTCAAAAAAACAATGAAATATTCCTTTCAACTGCTGAGAATTCATGACAGTAGCCCGACTGTAAGTTAAAAGACTCAGAAATAATCAAAAATCAGCATTCAGCTCTGATAGTTTCATGGGAAACTTTAAAAATATTGCAATAAAATGCAGTTGGAGTTTGGTTTATTGTGACAGAACGTCTGGTTCAAGGCTCTGGATCACAATCTGAATTCAACACAACTCATTTCCACTTGTGGCTGCAGAGGGCGCTGCTGCGCAACAAAAACAACTAAACACATACTGTTTCATTAAAAGAATTCTTACTGCATCGTTGTCTCTGAGCACAGACTGTGGGTGTGTGTGTGTGTGTGTGTGTGTGCACATACATGCATACATGAGTAGATCTTCAGCGCCTCCAGCAGCACCTCCCCCTTCCTCCAGGTCCTGTCGGTCTGTTTGGACACGGTATAAAAAGGACCACTATGTTTGTTTAAGTATATCACTGTTTAAAAATAAAAAAATGTTTCTACAGAAGCCCAAATGGACAAAGCAGCCCAACGTGAAAACCTGGTCCGTCAGTGGTCCGAATCCAGCGTTGTGGATCTGCGTGCGGGTCAGGGTCAACCCATCGGAGAAGGTCACGGTGTCCTGGTCTGGGGCGTAGTGAGTAGAAATCCTCAGGAGCTGGAAGACGAAACAGAAGCAGGAAACAAATGAGGCAAAAACAAAACAAAACAACGTTTATCGTCTCACTGAGAGTGATCATATCTACCCCCCACTGCTGCTATCAGAGAGTAAATTATCAGGCTGTGGCATCGTTTCCGTGGCGACGACAGATTTGACAGATCTGACGCCTGAAAATGCCGGTGAATAAAACATGCGGCACATTCTGCCTGAGGGCCTTTCTCTGTCTGTCACTCACTTTGTCTTTTGGCATGGATGTGTGTGTGTGTGTGTGTGTGTGTGACTCACCTTGTCAGGACCAGGAACCTCATTTTTGAGGATATCCTGGAGTTTAGAATCCGTGGGCTTCAGGACAGACTTACCAGGATGATCTGGTCAGCGATGGTCAGACCGGTGAAACCCCGGCACTCGCTTGGCGAACTCCACCACCGTGATGATGCACTTGGTGGTGAGCTCACTGAATTTAGAGTTCGGCTTTTACACTTTTTGGTTCCGAGAGCGTTCTGGGAACATTACCTTCTAGTTGCGTGAACGTTCCCTGAAAGTTTTCCCCAGGTAGTCCTCTGGTTGTCATGGAACGTTCTCCTGACGTGTTAGAACATTTCCCTAACCTTCAGTCAACCTTTGTGAGAACGTTCTCAACAGCAAACCTTTCATGGCGCTGGTTCAAACCTTCTCAGAGCTTGATCTCTTAGTTGTAAACACTGGGGACGTGATGTGGAGACCGCGGTGCAACGACAGGAGAACATTTCAGTTTTTGGTTCAAATGAAACTCAGGAGAAACACGGTCTAACTTGCTTTTGTCTGGCTGGGTGTAGTGTTGTAGTAGTCGAGATCGGTCTTGGTCTCGAGACCACTTTTTGAAGGTCTCGGCCTCGGACAAAGCGGACTCGGTCAAGACCACAACTGTGGGGATATCGATTTTTGGATGAACTTGTTAATATCACCCGAAATGTCACCCCTCCCGCCCCCTTTCACACGCCCCCCCACAAAAGTGCATGTGAGTGACAGGAGAAGAGGCCGTGAGAAGATGTCAGCCGACTCATGTATAATAAGATGTGGTTACCTGAACCACAAAGACTTCCTGTGCATAAATACCTCCAAAAGAAAACACAGTGCAACGTGTAAATTATGCAACGCGACGCTAACGGAGACGGCTGGGACCACGTCCAACTTTTACTGCCTTGGTCTTGTCTCGATACAATGTGGTTTTGGTCTCGGTTTAGGTGGTCTTGACTACAACACTAGCTGGGTGGCAGACTCAGGTCAGGATCAGGATCATCGGCATCACTGACTCGTTCATTTGGTTGTGAAGTGGCGGCAGAAGCCACTCACGCAGGTCAGCTGAACAGCGTTAATCTTGTTCCTTAGATCCAGCTGTGTTTGTGTTTGTGTTTGTGTTTGTGTTAATGTTTGTGTTTGTGTTTGTGTTAATGTGGCAGAAACTGTGACAGCTGCAGAGAATGAACACGCTCCAAATATAATGCAGATATCCTGCAAAGTTTCTGGGAAATTCAGAGACGTGTTTATATCCTGGATCTCTGTACAGGGGTGTTACTGATAATCCACTGAGCTCTGCTGCTGCTCGCCAAACCACAGTGACGTTAACAACACGTGTGTGTGTGTGTGTGTGTGTGTGGAACAGACACACCCTGACACGTGATAATGGATTACTCTTTTCATGAAGGGACCTGCACCTGTTTTTAGGTTTTGTCTCTGATATTGAGACTTGATGAACACGGCGTCGTAGATGACTTTGCACAATTATTTATAGATTTCACTACACACAAAAATGATCTCTTGTGACTCCACAATCTCATACATTTCTGTTCATATAGAACAAATCAGGTCTTAAAAAGTATCATATATATATATATACATATATATACATATATATATATATATATATATACATATATAATTATATTAATTATATTTATATATATTATGTTATATATAACATAATATATATAAATATAATTAATATAATAATTCTTGTAGGCCGCCCACTCATAACCTTTTATATGTGTGTGTATATATATATGTACATACATATATGTATATATTTATACACACACACATATATATACAAATATATATACACACACATATGTATAAATATTTATACACACATATATACATGTAATATGTTTATATAAAATGCTTAACAAAAACCTATTGATATTTTAGAATTCTGTCAAGAACTAAAAATAACAAACTGAATTCACTTTTTTTTTAGATGCAAATGTGAGCCAGAAATTAAGACTCTTTTTTTTTCCAAGTAAACAACAATTTCGCATCTTAATGAAGAAAATAATCATGTGCAACTGCAGCAACAACTCATTTATTCCATAAATATACATTTTCTATGTTTTTTTATCCATGCATGTGTTTGTTTTTAACATGTTGTGAGTGTGAACGTCACATTGACGCATTTTGAAAAGCCACCTGCAATGTCACTGTATCCCACGAGTAAAGCTTCCATAATCCAGTTTGTCTATAGGAAGGTAATTCAGCAACTAACTGTGGATTTAAGTTTGTTTTTAGGTTTGAATGGAGGAGCAGCTCTGTTAGTCTCTTCTTCTTTAAAAGGACTTTAAATAGATAAAGAAAAAAAGCTCCATTATGAAACATATATTACAATATTTGAATACTGTGTACAGTAGAAAAGATCTCTCTCTGTCTGTGTTTATTTAAATGTCTGTTGCCGTGCGGACAGTTTTGCATTTGAGCACTGTTGAAAAACACGCGCGCCTCTGTGATGAACGTGTTTGTGTCACAAACACAGTCAAACAGCCCCATCATTTGATGCAGAGCTTCAATCAATACATATTTAATTATAATAATAATAATATTTATTATGATTATATGATGATTTCAGGTGCTGTTCATGTGTGCTTTTCAATGTCATTCACACTCTTATATATCATATTAAAAACATTTTTAATACACCATGTTTACAAACGTCCTTTTTAAACAAAAATGATGTTTAATGCTAAAATATAATAATTATTATTGTTATCCATACATTTATTCGCGGATTCAAATGTAAATAAAAATAAAAAGGCAAAGCACATTATTATCATTATATTGATTAACATGTCAAATCAAAGTTGTAATTTATACTTTATACTTTATTTATACTGAACAAATGTAAGTTTTAGTGGTTGAATGTTACGCTTGATTCATTTCCGGCTGAAATTATTAAAATAAAAAGGTGAATTAGTTTGTTCTTTGCCAAACAAATAACAATAAAATACTATTTTTAGTAACATTTATGAGGGTCATTGTGTATTTATGTTGATGTGTAATTAGACACTTTGAGAGTGACCACCTCCTCTGTTAGATATTTGCAGGATGTTGCAGACGAACGCATGTTTTCAGGGCTTTTAAGTCGTTTTAACTTTGAGCTACAGCTGGACATTGTTGGCTTTGATTCTGGTCTCGAGACACTCAGCTCACTTTGAACATCGTCAGACCAGGTACCAGGTACCAGGTATAATATGATCTCTATAATCTATAATATAATCAGGTATATAATGTCTGATGGAAAAGCAAAACAAACCGAGCTGAGTCGTGGAAAATCGCCATTAGTGTAAAATGAACATGAGCGATGGGGATTGTGTACCTTGCTCAGGCCGCCCCCTCAGTCACAGACCAAGCTCTCTTTTCTGTAATCTTATCTTATCTTAACTCACATACAGTACATTCTTTTCCATTCACACTCGTGCGGCCTCGTGACTCACTGTGGTGTATTTTCCCAGCTGACGAGGGGAAGGTCTCTCTGTGAGCCCTGCACATCTTCTCCTCCATCAGCTTGTACGTCTCCGCCACCACCGCAGCCACCGCCTCTTTCTTCCCCTTCCTCCTGTTCCTGTCGTTTCTCACCGCTGGAGGAAAGAGCGACAACAGCTGACATCAGCGCTGACGCCTGAGCGACGGAAAGAACTGAAATGACATGTTAGAAATAGTCAGTGAGATTATGTGGGGATTTCTGGACGTGATTCAAAAAAAGACACTTAAACTTAAACTCATTTTCATTCAAGGATTAAGTCAGTCAGTCAGTCATCATCTAACCGCTTTATCCTCCACCAGAGGGTCGCGGGGGGTGCTGTGCCAATCTCAGCTACATCGGGCGATAGGCGGGGTACACCCTGGACAGTTCGCCAGTCCATCGCAGGGCCACACACAGATAGAGACAAACAACCATTCACTCTCACACTCACTCCTATGGTCAATTTAGAGTGTCCGATTCACCTAATCCCCACATTGCATGTTTTTGGACTGTGGGAGGAAGCCGGAGAACCCGGAGAGAACCCATGCACACACGGGAAGAACATGCAAACTCCATGCAGAAAGGCCCTTGTTCCAACCGGGGCTCGAACCCGGGTCTTCTCGCTGCAAGGCGAGAGTGCTAACCACTACACCACCGTGTGGCCCTTCAAGGATTAAGGATGCCAGTAAATCTGAGGATAACAGGGCCTGATATTAATGCTGGCGGGCCAGTTTGGGCCCACGGGCCACCAGTTGCAGACCACTGTGGTGGAACCATGTTATCTTTTTCACAAATGCTGCTGTAACCCTGTCATCACATTACAGCGTCCTCCAGTCCACTGACTCAGTTCAGGCAGCTGTAACACACATGTCAGGGAGGCTCAGGATTACGCAACAACACAATCTCTGGCTTCCTCATTCTACACCCACGGCCCTCCCCCCCTCCTCCCCTCCCCTGAATGCCCCATTTCACGTCCACATTGTGTAAAGTGTCCGACTCAGCTCATGTTACACGCTGACCACAGCAGTTACATAGCATCCGTCCGCCCGCTACATGTGCTGAGCTGCGTTTATGTAACGTGTGCCAGCAGCAACAATGTGAACATGTGTTTGGGTGGATCCGTCTCTGCCGCCCTATCACTGCCATCAGCCGCCGCTGTGTGACACCCACTCGCTGATCTGGGTCACAGCACTTGTGGCTGTTTGTTCCTCTGACACTGGAGTGTCAACGGAAGTGTCTCGGGGTTCAGGGAATAAACTTAAAGATAAATAAATAAATAAGGGATTGAGAGTGGTTATTAATGAGTGTTCAAAACTGTGGACGCACGCGCTCTGGCAAACTGCACAAATAATCTGTGTCGATAACGATGATAACAAAGTTAGTTAATGTGTTTTTTACGAAGCGCTAAAGCCATTCATCGTTGACCGCGTTATCCTCCACATGACCAGAGGGGGCCGCTCTAACTGCTCAGTAGCAAGAAACACAATAATCCATCATGACATCGCAATGAGAGATATTCATGACGACATCTGACAGAGTTTCAAAGTAAAAGTACCTGTTTTGATATGGAGTGATCTGTAAATCAAAAACAGAGGAATCTATTTAAAAGTCTGTGTTGACGCTGTAATTAAAACACCAAAAAAACTGCTCGTATGTGTCATTTCATTTAGCGTTGAATGTAATGTGTAATGTGAAAATTACGACCGAATGTCTTATTGTTACTGTTGTAAAAACATTGCGAGCAAATCATATTTAGTATAATATTCCATATCACACACTTGCTTTGTTTTTATTATAACTTGTGATGTTATGGGCCGCATGTGGCCCACGGGCCATCAGTTTGACACCTCTGATTCAGAATAATAGAAGAAGTAGTAGAAAATAGTAGAATTATTTATTATTTATTTACTTATACATGTATTTATTTATTAATGTATTCCTATATTTATATATACATTTATTTATTAAGCTGTATTTATTTATTTATTATTTATTTACTTATACATGTATTTATTTATTAATGTATTCCTATATTTATATATACACATTTATTTGTTAAGCTGTATGTATTTATTTATTTATTTCTACATTTATTTCTGTATTTATTTATGCATAAGTCAGGTTTCATCCTCCATATCAGAGAAGTTGTCCACGAAACATTGGCTCAGTTCAGTGCTTCCGTGTTGGAGATGATACATTTGCTTTATTTAGTCTGAGGACACAAGTTACAGAAGATACTGAGGAAACATCACGCCGCACATACTAACAACATTATTCTCTGTTATCGTCGCCTATTAGCTTAACTCCTCCATAAACAACACAATCATTGGGAAGCAGCTCAATATCCTCTCGACTGCTCAGGAGATGGAATAAAGATGGTCCACTCAGGTCTTTTTGGTTTGGTCTGAGGGAAGATTCTTCCACTGAAGCTTGAAGTCTGTCCATCTCAGGTTTGTCAGCCTTTTGACGATCTGAGGAGAAATAAAGAAATGTGCAAGCTTGTGATGACTAGTGAAAGCTCTGATATGTAACACGAGTGGTGGAAGTTGAGGAGAAGGACGAGTGCGGAGATGCCAGAACATTATCAAATATATTTTAACATCTAGCAGCTTCGGTATAGATACAACATGAGATTGAGATGCAGTCTGACGTAAGCGAGGCTAGAAAACTACGTGGGATGTTACCTGCTGGAGAAACTGTTCAATAACAGCTGGATCTGTCATATCTGCATCAGTCATAATCTTCATCCCCACCGTGGTCTTCAGTGTGGTCACTGTAAAGTACAAAAGAACAAGCACGTCACTCATGTACTGTGAAATTGAACTGAGACTTATTCTTCTTATTGAACTATCACCTTGATGACAAATGAAAGGCCGCGACAACGAACAGGGTACGTCATCACAGTAATGTTGAGGCCACACTTCGACCACACAGAACTGGTTTAAGCTTAGGTTATCTGGTTGAAGGCCTCTCCAGTTCTTGAAGGAACCGTGAGACCCGTCAGACCATGTCCATGGCACTCGGTACAGGCCGATCCAAGACGTCTGATTAGCAGTTTTTGAAAAGACCAAAGCGTTTTCTTCAGCGTTCTCAATCACAGCAAGGTCTGTGTAGTGTTGTCTGCAGTATTCCTGAGCAGAATTCCATGATTTCACAGTCGGGATGAAATGATAGACTCTCTCTGTTTGGTTTGTGACTGCGATGGACAGAAGTGAAGTCAGTGTCTTTATATTTGTTTGATCTTTTCTGTGCAAAAAGGCAACAATTATTACACTTTATTTGACACTTTCTTTTTCTGGCTCACAGGAACACGTCTAATATTTTTATAAACAGAAATAAAAAGTGATCTTTTTTTGTGGATAAAACCAAAACGAGTGCGGAGTTGAAGAAGAATATTTAAGGAAAACATTAAGAAGATCAATTATGAATTCATGTTGCATTTCACCAATTCATCTGTGCAAGTTCAATGTATAAGGATCGTACAGTATAAAGGGTAGTTCAGTGTCTATTTCATTAAAGGCTGACATGAAATGTTTGCATATCTTATGAATGTGTTTGTTGCCTTATCTCACCATTACACCGACAATGGTGTGTTGTTTGGTTAACTCATTTATTTATACAAGCACTTCCTCCTAAAAATAAACATAAACAGAGCTGATGTAACCTCAAATGTCTTCTTACCTGTGTAACAAACAAAAGCGTAGGCACCGGCACAGGTGGCGTCGCCCCAAGTTCCATCAGGATTCACGACGACACAGGATTCACTTCCATTCGTAAACGAGGGCTCGCCGCTCGCCCAAGCCTCAAAAGTAGTTTTGCCTGCTTCACCAGACACTGACCATCTCCAGGAGTTGGACTCATTTCCGAGGTTTTCCTTCCAGGATTTGGGGTCATCAAACAGTCCGATCCATGCAGCCTTATAAGAAAGTGTAGGTTCTCGCATGCTTGTATCATCGTAGCTGTCAAAGGTTGCCAGGTCGGTGTAATGCTCTCTGCAGTAGTTCTGAGCCTGGAACCAGGTCATGTTCTGGTTTATGTAGTAGTACATACGAGGAGGAAACTTAGAGCAGGAGCTGAGGCTCCATCCTGAGATTTGATGATAGAAAGTATCTTTAGTGTTTCATGATTGAATAGTTTTAAAGGTCCAGTGTGTAACAGTGACTGACATCTCATAGTAACACTGCAGAAATAACAAAATGAAGGACTCCTCCCCTCACCGCTCCCTTCCCCAAGTGCATCAGGCATCTACGGTGGCCTTTGCATACCGGGAAGGATGTTAACACTCTTTCACCGCTCTCTTACGCTCTCTGCTGTTCCCTCTTTGTTGGTTTATGCATCAGGTTCATGTGGACAGAGCTGTTATTTACCCTTTTCCTTTTTGGTTTGTCAATTCAGGCTGTTGTAGAAACATGGTGGTGCAAGATGGCGGCCGAAAGTAAACACACCTAAAGGCTTATTCTGAAGGTCTCCGCACACTGGACGTGACGCAAATACACGAGACACAAAGTGTGGATCATTCCGATGCAGCCGGACACAGCAGCTCGGAGTGAACGTCGGAAAATTGCCCGGGAAAAATCGACCATGATCTGAAAACTAACATGAAATGAATGCTGATTGATTCGAAATATTTGCAAATAATTTGCCCGGAAAAAAAACAAACATGTCCGGTGTGCAAAGGCCTTAAGGCTCCATTTTTATTTTGAAGTCATTATACAGTTATACAAACATGTATAGTTAAGTATAGGGTAGTATATTCAATTTCACACACTGGACCTTTAAAAGTTTCTAATCTCTTACCTTAAACCAAGCAGCCCTTTAATGTTTAAACAAATACACGTACAATTCATCATAATATCATCAATGAAATAAAATAATTGAATCTTTTCCCTGACGTGAAGCATAGAAACAAAGATGTACTCGCCTCTTCATTTCACTATCTGCACTTCTGTTTCTTTCACTTTAAAGAAATTCATTTAAACACTGTTTTACACGACAGTGCATGTAAACACTTGAACTCACCATAAAAGATCAGAGTCAACGTCACATAACAACCCATCTCTGATTTGACTGCAAACAAGAGGAAAGCAGGTCAATAATACAGTATTTTTTTTTAAAACAACAAAAAACTGCATACATATTTTCTGGATGTGTTCCAGTGAAGTGAAATAGAAATAATTATCCTCTATTGTCGTTATAGCATTACTAAAACAACAAATCTAATGGTGGCCTAAGACGTCAGCACAGCACTGTATATATTCAATCTATCTCCATTTCCAACATGAGTTTGAGTTCATGCATTTGTAGTTCTTTCATTTTTTTTAATTTTCCATCTCATTAACTCACTCACGAAGACTCACAATACTCACAAGTTTGAAATCCAGCTGCTGAAGGATGTTCAAATCTGAACTCCAAAGGAGCCGGTTCTAAACGGGATGTTATAAAGCCCTGGACAATTTACATATGCGACACGTGCGGTGGTTTTTTTTGATGCACAACTAACTAACCACCAGCAACAAACAGGCAAACAGGATTCAGCTGCAGAGCGCTAGAACCTGAGGTCATTGTGGCAGGAATAACACGGATTACATCTATAAACGCATATATCAGACAACATACAGTATATATATCTATATCTAATATAAGAACATTCAGACCGTACCTAACTTAACAGACTACCCAGCTCTTGAACAAGCGTTAGTCATTTGAAAACTGCTCGATCTCTGTTCTTGAGTCTGTGACCTGAAGATAAATCAGAAAATTCAATCGGATTTGAAAAAAAAGGAAGAAAAAAGTACTTTTTGTTTGTATTTCTATAGTTTTTTTTCCATCAGATTGCCTAAATTGTGCTGAAAAAAAGGATATAAGACACTCTATATTGCACACTAGTATAGCCTCTGTATATACGTTTTTAATATAGTAACACATCCTAAATCCTTTGAGTTCTAAGGGTTAATATAAAATATGGATGAGCATTTGCATCTGCTAATAAAGACTCTGTGTGGTTAACCTCTGCAGGACAAAGCCTCTCAATGAGTCTGATATAGGTAAATGAGACATTTGAATTCAATTCAAATGTCCAAAACACTAGTAAACAAAAACACATGAATAATCTGCGTGGCTGAATCTGAGACAGGTGTTGCATGAAAATAAATTATGCAATATTATATTATTAATATTGGCCAGTGATAATTCCTCTGTTTGAGAGTCGGTTAGGGGCTTTCTTTCGATTGATGGTGTTGGGGCAAACACAACTATTGTAAAGAGCATATTTTTTGTCCTTCCTAAAAAAAGATTTTTTCATCTTTCAAACCAAAGTGTTCATTTCAAATGACATGATTTCTTCAGTACCTGCTCTGGTGAGGTTCCAATAAAGCTGAGACGAAGATCCCCCAATTGGGGAACCCCGACAGAGTCACTATTCACTATTTTCGATCGTGAAAAAAGTTAATTTTGAGAGAACATTTCGAAGCTGGGCATCAAATTAAATCTATTTTAAATGTGACAAACACAGCTTAAATACCACCTATATGAATAACTTCGTACCAAGCTTCGTAAATACCGCTGTGTCAAGATTTATTGCACATTTCGCCGCATTTCTGGAGCTAACAAGCCACCATTTTGTCACAAACACACACCACATGGCTGAGACTCTGCTGTTTCCAACGGTGTACACCAAAGCAGCATACGACAAAGCATTAGGGAGATAAAAGCCACAGAATACAGACAACAGAAGTGTAAAATGTTCTTACCTTTCATGAAAAATTCATCTTTTCCCGGTTAGACTGACTTCCTGTGTTACATTCAAAAGCTTCCTGGCGTCTCTATGTGATGTCATCACGTTTTGAGAAGCATTACTCTATCCTAAGGCAGCAGCCAGGCACACCCGCGCGCTCTGTTGCTTCTCATTGGCTAACAAAGCTGTCAATCAAAATTCGGAGCCAACAGCGTCCTTCTATTGGCTGTAAGGAAGCCAATGAGATGTCGTCCATTCATTTAGACCACTCCCTCGCAGAGATACAGACCAGCACAGAGAGACAAGTCTCAGTGGACCCATTTGGTGTTTGTTTTTGGAATGGAAAACACACCAAAGTCTGCAGGAACTTTGAAACAATGCCATACATTGTTTTATTGAACATTAAAGTTATATAAAAGTGAAGAAAGTAGTTTTATACGTGGTTTAAATACAGATGGCACAGATGTTTCCAAAATGTGCCAAATGAGTCAATTTTTGCACTAAAATCTCTCTAATTTTGTTCTGCTTCCCTTGATCAAAGTCAAACTTTGCAGAGATTATGTTCACAGGTTGTACTTTGATGTGAGTGAATTTAGAGCTTATTCTCCATCATTCCAGAGAGATTTTCATCTTTATAATCTTTTTTTTTTTCCAGGAGAAGCTGAATTATTTTCATTCTTTTTGTTTGCCATCTTCATTTACTCTTCACCAGTAACACTGATATTTACACATCTTAACAAATCCCACAATTTTTCCCTTTACTAGTGTCAAAATAACCCTTCCAAGTTTATATCAGGCTGGTGTAGGCCAACAGCTCCACCCTGTGGAGGAGCACGGTTACTACTGCTCCAAGGACTGGAACACAAATAAAAACACAAACTAAAGGGTATTCTTCACTTGAATTTATTCATACTATACCATTTTATATTCTATGTTCATCAGATATTTATATATTTATATATATATATATATATTTATGTAGATATTTACATGTGGCATTCGTGTTGCCAGTAGAAGAAACATAAATTCCAACAAAGTGAACAGACAAAAACAAAGTGTCAAGTTCAGTGCTGTGCTGAAAGCAAACGCACGCAAAACAAATCTCATTTTGAAAAAAAAAGAAAAAAAAAAGGCGTCATAAAAACCATAAGTGACAAACAAAACACCTGGGTGTCGTTATATGTACAATAAAAAGCTTTACATGGTGCCGCCTCACGCTCATCTGTGGGTTGTTTCTGCTCCAGAACTCGTGCAAATGTCCCCCAGAAATCACCACGTCAAGACAATCAGAACAAACGCGACACGCGGTCAAACTACCAAAACTGACGCTTTCTGAGGCAAAGGGGAGGAGCCATGCATTAGCAGCAATCGTCACACATTCTTTCTCTTTTTGTTTGGATTTCCCCCGATAGCTCGCCTTTTTCTCGCCGCCGTGTTGTCAGTCAAAATGTTAACCACACAAACGTTTGTCACATTCACTCGCTCACCACAGAATTACACTTTGGAATTAAACGACAAACATTATCATCTCAAAAATAATGATATTCACCAGTTGCTCGTCGTTTCTTGGAAAGGTCCAGTGTGTGTGTGTGTGTGTGTGTGTGGTGTAGGAGCGCTTATTGGCCGAGAGTGAATATAGTAACACAGTAATGTGTTTGCGTTTGAGTGAGTGTGCGTTGGTGCGTGTTTCTAACAGAAAACAGCCAGAGTGTGCGCTGTGGAGCGGGAGCTTTCTACGCTGTGGTACGTGAAGAGTGTTAGGTGTCGCCAATTCTTACACACTGGACCTTTGAGAGCCAGTTAAGTCCTCTTCTGTCTGCGGGACACTTGCATGTGTTTGTGTCTCTCTTCTATAAATACAGTACGTCTGAAAGGTTCTTTTCTACCGACCTCGTCAACTTAAAAAAATAGAATAAAAAATGAACAACTTTCAAATACATTCTGGAAACACACGCAGAATAAGGGTTGGTCAAGTCCATAGGGCGAGGAGGTGGCGGCGCCGAGAGGCAGGTCCTGGTGGTGGAGGTGGAGTCGTGTGAAGGAAGAGGGAGGAGATTCACCCCGAGGAAGCTTTTCAAGGGTGAACTTTGAAGGAGAGCAGTTCCTCTGAGTGCATGTTGTTGAGCGAACGCAGCTCGGGAAGCTTGAGGAGCAGCTTGGTGAAGGTGGTGGCCGCCGCGTCGCCGTGGTTCTGCACGACCAGGTCTCGCAGAGCCCGGATCAGATTGTCCTGCAGGGCTTCCACCGAGTTCAGGTCCTGGATCCCGGAGCGGTCTGTGGGGAAAGCGCGGTTGCGTAAATGCTATGGATGTAGCCACCGGACGAGTCCAGAGTCACACATACGTGTACATTTACGACGTCAAATGGTAAACCGGTTCTTACCGGCTGAGACGAGCACCACGGCGGTGAAGAGGCTCATTTCGTCGGCGTCGAGCCGCAGCGCTGCCAACTTCTCGCTGAACTCGCACATGGAGTTGAGCAGCTCGCCGGCGCCCAGCGAGCGCAGAGTGTCCAGGCTGTAGCACTTTCCGCTCAGGAAGGTCACCGTCCGCTCGACCACGTTGAACAGTGAGGCAAATCGGACCATGAGCACCTGGAAGTCAAGCGGAGGAGGATTTTTAGTCGGACCGGCTCTGATTGGCAGAACCACAGTAAAAAAAAAAAGCTGCCTGTGTTTTTCCCGTTCTCTCACCTCGAAGGTTCCGGCCTTCAGGAGGCTGACCTGGTCGTGCTCGGGGAGGTTGCGGAAGCCGGGGATTTTCTTGGCGAACTCGACCACCTCCCGCACAGCGGGGGTGAAGCTCATGGAGAACTCCTCCCAGACCTCCTGGCTCGGCTTGTGGGGGTCCACGTAAGGCGAGGTGTTCATTGGGCAGACCTGCGAGAAAGAACAACGACAGAAGGTCACCGTGAGTTCAAACGCTTGCCTGTTATTTCAAACAGCGAGGGAGTAGAAAAGGTGAAAATGACTCACCAGGTGTGCTCTGCTGTTCGCACAGCTGCTCGCTCCATTATAAACATTTGAGGCAATCTGTGCGTTCAATCTGTGCTGTCTTTGGCTGTCTTCTGACAGCTCACAGCTGGGGGCGCTGTTGAGCCGCTGCTGGTGAACGCCCCTCTCGTCTCTGTAAGCGGCGTTGGTGACGTGTTGGCTGTTGCTGTACGAACTGTGCCGGTAAACACCGTTGCTGTTCCACAGGTTCCAGCTCTGTGGTTGCTCCTCCGCACGGTTTCCACACCGCGTCTCCAGGGCGACGGCGGACGGCGAGACCTGGCCTTGCCTCTGTGACCTCTGCTGGCTGAACGCTAAGGCGTGTTGGTGCTGCCTGCCGGTCGTGACGACGGCCTCGTCCTCGCCACTGTCTGACGAACAGGAGGAGGCGGAGCTGGAGTTGGTGTCCATGGACAGCACTGACTCAGAGTCCTGGGGGCATTGCGGCGAGGACGGGCTGGAGCACGACGGGGAATCGGAAGCTGAGGACGAGGAAGGCGAGGCGCCGGCGTCGCTGGTCATGGCCTCCATGGGCAGAGGCGGGCTCTGGTGGCCGTGCAGCATGCTGTGCAGCTGGCTGTTGTTGCTCATCATGTTGTTCATGGCGTTCTGCATCTCCAGCAGCATCCTCTGCTTTTCCCTCTTTGGGATGCGGCCGAATCGGACAGCTGGTGGGGAGAAACGGCATCCATCAGATGACACACTGCAAAGTACGGAGGTGCTGAGTGAACAGAGTTCAACACAAAACTGAACGCTCACCATCTCTGGACATGCCGACAGCCAGACACTTCTTAAAGCGACACTGCTGGCAGCGGTTCCTGTTGATCCTCATGATGGTGCAGTTCTCCATCTTTAGACACTTCTTGTACTGGATGTTCTGCTGGATGCTTCTCCTGAAGAAGCCCTGCGGAACCACAGTTGGCATAAATGAGCATAAACATTCGACATGAGACGGACAAGCGGAGGGGCGGAGCTTCGCTCCAGGAACTCTTCTCACCTTGCAGCCCTCACACGCGTGGACGCCGTAGTGGAAGCCCGAGGCTACATCGCCGCACACCTTGCACAGCAGCACCATGCCGTTGATTTCTGCAGAAACAGAGGTCAGTGAGTCACGGGCGGTTGTTTTTCTTTCCTTCCTTGATGAAACCCCTCCCTGATGCTGTGCTTACTGGTGATGCTGCTCTTCGAGGAAGCGGAAGAGCGGCCAGCCTTGTCCAGGCCGCTGCCGCGCTGGAGCCCGCTCTTGGCCGGCGGAGCGATGTCCACTAACATGCCCACGGCCCGGCTGGGCAGCGAGGGGCGGGGAAGAGTCGGCGACGTGGACAGGTAGCCGCTACTGGGGCTGGTGCTCATGAAAGAGTCAGGGCTGGGGGCGGAGCCGGAGGAAATGTAGGCAATCACACCTCCTGTGGAGAGAGAGTCACATGGTTCATTCATCAGTCCGGCACAAGGGGAGCTGGAGTTAAACCCAAGGTGAAAGGTCACCAGGTCACTGCGGGGTCTTTATGCTGCAAGGCATCGGTGCTGGCCACTACACCACCGTGCGAGGAGGGAAAATTGCCCAGTTGTTGTCGGACGTGGGAATTTCCATGTTGTTTGTCATTATTTGGCATTTATGACTGAAATGCTCATAAGTTTTAAACAACTGTGTCAGACTGTTCATCCTTACACATAGAATTCAAATAATACTCTAGAACAGAGACAACGGCAGGAATTACAGCGTAAACCACCGCGATAAAAAAAAAACTGGCAAATAAACAAACTCTTAGTAGGACAGTGGCAACAAAAAACTGTATCTCTGACACACCGTGTGTGTTTTCACTGCTGTGATTGACCTGCTTTATTACCTCCACTGCTAACTGGTTGGATAATGTGGTTACGTAACACGCAGGGGTCCGTGTGCGACAGCAGTGTACAGACGGGGTCAGTGTAACGCGGTTGTAAGGAGGCAAATCAAGCAGCAGCAGGTTATACAAGCACAGGAAAGGTCTCAGTGAGTCAAACCCTTTGAAATCGCCAACATTTTAGAAGTTTATTTGAACTGAAAAACCGTAAACAAAGTCAAAATATTGTTATTTTTTGTTACAAACTCAATTGTTTCTGCTGTTTTTTTCCCCATTGTGAACTTTTAGTGAAAGCAGATTTTTGATCTGAGAGAAAAGGTGTTTTTTGTTTGACCAGTTGTTTTTGGGTTGACTTTTAAAAAAGGTCACAGTTGACGATTGAGGCTTTAAAAAAAAAACATGTCTTATTTCTATTTTAATGCAAAAAAAAAAAAAGAACAATGACGATGTAAAATAAAAATGACTCAAATGAAGCATCTACTGTTGTTTTTTTCAGTGTGAACTCAAAGGACCAAGGACAGACAGACGATTACCTAACCACAACCATGACTGTTCTCTTTCAGGTCCGCCCACACGTGGACCTGTCATGGATTTCTGTGAAAGCAGCAGCAGAAGAACACAGAGAGAAAAAAAACTAGGTCAGCCGCAGCGCTTTCCCTCCACTCTCACGTGGACCCTGTAGCTCTGCCTCGCGCCGCCTGCTCAGGGCACACGCCGCATTATGCAACGTGCTGCGTCACGGGCCCGCGCCGCGCCCAATCAGCGACGGGAGTCGGCGCGGCGCGGCGCATGCGCCCACTGACCCCGCGCTTCAGCCAATCAGAGGCGTGTTCCCGCGCAGCGTGTACACACGGGCACATGGCTAGGCCACGCTGTCCATGTGAGCGCGAGGAGGAGGGTAACACTGTTGTTGTGTCAAATGCTTGAACACGTTCACGCTGCTGCTGCCTCCAAAAAAACACCGTAACCGCCCTTTAACCATCCACCATGACACTTACTCAGCCCTGTCATTACAACACTTACAAAAAAAAACAACAACTTTATGTGTATGTTCAAAATAAACACAGAATCTATGATTACTGAGCGCGCGCACACACACTGTACTTTTACAACTCATTTCCATGTCTTTAAGCTTTAATTTGACAAATTATTGTCTGTTTTTGCTTCTTCTTATCCAGAGTTGTCCTCACCTCGTCAAATATGAAGTATATATATCAAAAAGAGATTTATTACATATTATTGATGATAAAACACGGATTATGTGATCTGTAAAAAAAAGTTGATAAAGCCCAGTGAAGTAAGTTCATTCAAACTCTCTACTTATTTCTTTTTAGTTTGAACACTAATAATAATAATAATAATAATAATAATAAGTATTTAAGTGTATACAAGTGAAGTCTTTTTTTTCTTCTTCTATCTATAAAGTTTGTCAGCCATTTTGTTTTCCCTGTGTTTGTGTACATGTATGTGATCGTTCACACGTTCCCATTCAGAAAATGATCAACAAGAAGAATTAACACTACTGCCTAAATCTTCTCGACGACACATACACATATATATGTTATAATTACGCATGCAGTGTGTTCTACAGTCCTAACTCTGCACCACATTTAAAAGTTTGAATGACATTTACATTTGCTGCACAAACAGTTGAGTTAAAAAATAAAAAATAAATAAACATTAACAACAATAACAGCTGCATTTTTAAAGCGTTTTCATGCAGATATGTCCTGAAAATATGTCAAAACGCGTTCTTCTAACCGGGCTTGGCTGTCCCGACGTCCTCAGGCATTTTTCACCGACACGCGCAGCTCTGTTGTGGGTTTGAAAAGTGGATTCACCGGTGTCACGACGTCACGAAGTGCGAGGACGGTGAGGATTAAAGTCGCGTGGAAACAAGTGATGAATATGAAGAAGAAGACGTGGAGGTCATAGCAGAGAGACAAATCATCAGCAGATCCACAGACGATGTGGCTTCTTCAGAGAGACACTGAGACACTGAGACACAGAGAGAGAGTCTTCCAGGAGTCAAACACAGGAAACTCCCCCCCTTACTCTGTGTGTGTGTGTGTGTGTGTGACTCAAAGGAACTGAATGTTCTCAGTATTGCAGGCCACGCCCCTCTGGCAGGCAGATCTGGCCACTTTAACCCAGTGACACACTTTCAGGACCACGAGGGGGCGGAGCCATGCTCCCCGTCGACGTAACGGTGGAGGGGTGTCGAGGGCGGTCACGTTGCACTGCACAACGTGCGGGAGGGTGAGAGCAGCGCGAGGAACAGTGGCGGCACACAGCCGTGCAGCGTGCGAGCGCGCGCGCGGACTCACGCACGCGCGCGCACATGCTGCTGTTGCTGAAGCAAAGAATTATGTCTATCTATCTATCTATCTATCAGTCTGTCTGTCTGTCTGTCTGTCTGTCTAGCTATCTATCTATCTGATTCTATCTAAATGTCAGTCTGTCTATCTGTCTATCTATCTATCTATCTGATTCTATCTAAATGTCAGTCTATCTATCTATCTATCTATCTATCTATCTATCTATCTATCTATCTATCTATCTATCTATCAGTCTGTCTGTCTGTCTATCCATCTATCTGATTATATCTATCTATCATCTGTCTGTCTGTCTGTCTATCTATCTATCTATCTATCTATCTATCTATCTATCTACCTGATTCTATCTAAATGTCAGTCTGTCTATCTATCTATCTATCTATCTATCTATCTATCTATCTATCTATCTACCTATCTGTCTGTCTGTCTGTCTGTCTAGCTATCTATCTATCTATCTATCTAAATGTCCAGTCTGTCTATCTTCTATCTATCTATCTATCTGATTCTATCTAAATGTCAGTCTGTCTATCTATCTATCTATCTATCTATCTATCTATCTATCTATCTATCTATCCCTAATATAATCCATCTATCTGATCTATCTATCTATCTGATTCTATCTATTTATCAGTCTGTCTGTCTGTCTGTCTATCTATCTATCTATCTATCTATCTATCTATCTATCTATCTATCTACCTGATTCTATCTATCTATCAGTCTGTCTGTCTATCTATCTGATTATATCTATCTGTCAGTCTGTCTGTCTATCTATCTGATTATATCTATCTGCCAGTCTGATCTGTCTATATCTGATTATATCTATCTGTCAGTCTGTCTATCTATCTACCTGATTATATCTATCTGTCAGTCTGTCTGTCTATCTATCTGATTATATCTATCTGTCAGTCTGTCTGTCTATCTATCTGATTATATCTATCTGTGTCAGTCTGTCTATCTATCTACCTGATTATATCTATCTGTCAGTCTGTCTATCTCTATCTGATTATATCTATCTGTCAGTCTGTCTGTCTATCTATCTGATTATATCTATCTGTCAGTCTGTCTGTCTATCTATCTATCTATCTATCTGATTATATCTATCTATCTATCTGATTATATCTATCTATCGGGTTCTATCTATCTGAAAATTTAACATTATTTTATATTGTTTTTAATTTTTATTTTTTCAAGTCCCAGAACCTCTTGGGCAGGAAGTAGCCTATTTCTGCAGGAAGTAGATGCACATGCGTAGAACAAATTGGGTTTTCCAGTCCGACATGGATACTTTCACATGTAATCTCGAGCAAGTTCCCATGCTTTCCGCCTTCTTTGGTGTCTCTTTTGACACAAAACAAGAGTGTTGTGCTACTGGAACAAATCCCTGCACTCCTTCAGTTTGAGTGGCCCCACACGGATTTGAGCGAATGACGAAAGTCATGTTACGCGGCCCCTCATGGACCACTTGAAATGTATGACCTCGCCCTTTTCCTGTCACATGACAAACTGAACTAGTTAGCTGAACAAAATTAAATTTAACTTGATTGATTTATGAGTTTTGGTGCAAGAGAAATATAATAAAGAACAAGGGAAACTAATTTTATAATTTCTTATTATTGTTTGGACAAATCCGCCCTGCTCAGACATGGGTACTTTCTCATATAATCCCAAGCAAGTGTCCATGGTTACTGCATTCTTTGGTATCTCTTTTGGCACAACACAAAAGTGCGCCACCAACTGGACGAGAAAGTGTTGCGTTGTGTCGTTCCGCGGACCCGAATGGACTTTTTAAACAAAATGACATTTAAAGGATTAATGGATGAGTTCTGGTGCAAGAGAAATATAATAAGGAACAAGGGACACCTTATTGTTATTGATTTGGACAAACCTGCCCTGTTTCCCACACCTCGCGCACTAATCTCAATGACATCTCTGACCTATTTTAAATAGAACTGGCAGCTCATACTGTTCATGGCTAGAGAACATTCTGTTCTTGTACTGATAATAATTGCATGTCGTTATGTGACATTCAATGTGCTTACTGTATCAAACGGGCGGGGCTGGCTAGCTGCCCGAAATCACGTTCAGGTGGTTGAATTCAAGAGAACATTTCCGAGTTCATTGAACGTTACAGTGTTGCAGAGAAATGCAGGGAGTTTCATTCTTTCTTTCCTGAGATAAAAATGACTGAAATGGCGAGAAATGTTTGTTGGTTTGTGATTGAATATGTAAGAAAACGATAAAACGATAAAAATATGCTTTATTATAGATTTTGTTGGCTTCTTGAGCAGAAACGGGCAGAGCCTTCATTTGGTGACTCTGTCAAGGCTGCACTTTATCATCGATCCTGTTCATATGGACAGGACTTCGAGGCGCAGCCGGGTGGCGGAGGGTTTGGGAACTAGAGGATGACGCGGTCCAACCGGCTTCACCGAACAGTGACCTATAGTTTGCTCTGGGAAGAGGATCAGCACCTCTTCATCTGAGGCCATGGCACTCAGACGGAGAAGGGTGGATTGTCCACTTCAGGTCAGCGGGGAGTCAACTCCCCAAGTGTAGGTGTTTCAGGATCTCTTGGTCTTGTTGGCGAGTGAGGGGAGAGTGGAGCGAGAGGCTGATGGGCGGATGGCGGCACCAGAGGGAGCTGAGTCGAAAGGCAAAGCTTTCAATTTACCGGTCAGTCTACGTCATGGACTATGGGTAATGACCGAAAGAATGAGATCATGGGTATAAGCGGCCAAAAGGAGTTTCTGGTCTCTGGTTGAGGAGCATGATTATTCGGGAGAGGCTCAGAGTTCAGCCACTGCTTGTTCCGCATCGAGATGGTGGCCCGGGCATGATGCCTCCTGACCCGGGCGTGATGCCTCCTGCCCCGGAGTTTGATGCCTCCTGATCCGGGCGTGATGCCTCCTGGCCCGGGCGTGATGCCTCCTGGCCCGGAGTTTGATGCCTCCTGACCCGGGCCGTGATGCCTCCTGGCCAGGGCGTGATGCCTCCTGGCCCAGAGCTTGATGCCTCCTGAACGCCTCCCTGGGCAGGTGTTTCGAGCATACCCGACCTGAAGGAGGCCCAGGGCAGGACCCAGGACACGCTGAAGAGATTATGTCGCTTGACTGGCCTGGGGACACCGAGGTGTCCCACCTGGAGAGCTTGTTGCGGTGGACGGGGAGAGGAGCGTGTTAACTGTTACTCATGGAGACTTTTTTGCCCGTGACGCACAATCATATTGCCAACAATCTCATCCCTAGAACGTTAATCAGGAAGTTGGTCTGGAACAACGTCCTGTGTGACATTACAAGGATCAGATAGATTGAGTCTGTGGAAGTGTGCAGTTAACTCTCACAGGTTAAATCCAGCACTCGTCCCCATTCATTGTTGCTGCATCTGAGGGTTAGGGTTAGCCCACACCCATAGAGACTGAGTCATGTGACGTGCAGAGCTCTATACTTTGGTGGTTCATCTTGGCCTCATCCATCCGTCCAGAACACTCTGCTCCAGAGCCTTTGCGGCTCCTCTCTTCACTTCCTGTTTCACTGTGGTCTTCAGATTTTCCTGCTCATGCCTGATTTGCATCTCGTGGTATTGGTCATCTATATTTCTGCTTTCAAAGTTTGCTTCACATTTTTAAGACCGTGACGCTTCACTGCTCTCACAGACGGCCATCGTCGTCCTTGTCTGCTGCTCACTATTTACTTTCTCAGGACATTAAGTCGTTGTTTTGGCTTCACCTGATTTTCTGTGGCTCCGGTTCTCCGGTTCTCCCCCATTGATGTCACCGGTGAATTCATTCGGTGCCATGTGCCGTGTCCTCAGGTGTTTGGACAAATAAATGAATGAGCTCTTATTAAGTCTTATTCCTCTTAATGTGAAGTCTTAGCGTCATTTTAACCAAAGAACGGAGTTTCTTAGGAGATAAATCTGCAGAGTACTAAAACTTGCATATTAAATTAATATTTTCTTTCATTTCACGCAGTTCTAGTTATGTGCTCAATGTATAGTCTCTAAAACATCTAAAACACCGGGTGTCCAGCATGTCAGACGTCATAACTCTGAACTGCTAAACCTTTAACTTGGCTAAATACTTGATGGCAGTAATTAGAGCCCGAGTTTGTTGTGATAACTTTCGTGAGTACATCACGGGGCTTCCCCATACCACATGTACAGAACACTGTGTTCTTCCTCGTCATTAATTGTAATAAGTTTCCGCTGTTCTCTGTCTGCAAACTCGGACAGGACCAACGACATACCGTACCAGCTGAGTAAATGTGCGGTCGGCCAAACTACACACCTGCCAACCACAGGAATGCGTTTAATCCAGTGGGAGGATTTGTTGTTGCACGTGTACGTGTGTCGCACGTGTACGCGAGGGCGGCTTTTACGACAAACTCCGGGAGGTAAGAGTAAGAGAAGATTGCTGAAATACACAAGAAAGTCAAGTAAAAACAGAAACTCTCCCATGTGTTCGGCTAACATTTGGACGGAGTGAGAGCATCTCTTTATTTCCCAGGCTCAGCTGGTGCGGCCACAGTTCAAGCCTCGCAGGATTGGTTTGCTCTCGGCAGAACACGAGATCATCAAATCGTATTTTAAGAGCTGAACACTGAAGCACACATTTAGAGAATTGTTCAAACAGTTTGTTATAAAAAAAACAAACTCCCTTCTGGGGATTAAACCCATGTATTTGTATTATATTTCTGCCAGAGCAGAGCTTTTGTATTTTGTGACACATTATTATGGTTATTTTTATGGTTGTTGTTTATGTTGTTTATGGTTGATGTTTTTATGTCACTCCTCTCGCTGTGGTTTCTCTTTTATAAAAAGAGAGAATAGTGATGTTGGGCCAAAGCTGCTGCCATCAACTGGTTTTCCCATTGTTAGCACCCTCTCTCTTGGCCGGTTGAGGATTTTTCAGAGGGCTGTGGTGCAGGAAGTGACGTACTGGGGGCCCGAAGTTTTCACTACAATAGAGGATTTTGAGAGAAATCTCAGAAAAGCGAAAAAAGAGACGGCTTCTAAGTATATGACGTACAAGAAACAACTCGATTTCGGGGAAAAGAGCACAAAGTTTTGGGGAATTTGGTGCGACTCAATTTTGCCTCTGTTTTCACCTTAGAGGGCGCTATAGAGCCCTTGAGCAACACACGGTTCCGGGAACTAAGCCAATATCGCATTTTGGCCAGACCTGACCTTCATGCAAAGTTTCAAGAGTTTTTATGCACGTTAACGCCCCCAAAAATGACCGCAAAGCCACTGATAGAAAAATAATCTGAAGGATTAACAATAGGCTCCTCACATGAATTTGTGCCAGGAGCCGTTTTGGCCCCTGCCGTTCTTGGCCTGGGCCGTAGTAAATGCTTTCTTCAGAGAATCAGCAGAGTAAAGGGAAGGGAAGTGCATTCCAAAGCTGTGGAGCTGCGGCCTGGAAGAAGGAGGAGCCACCGAGTCTTTGATCTGAACATCTTCATGATCTTGTTGGCGCACGTGTTCTCAGAAGGCTGGAGGTGAAGGACGAGGCTTGACCATTAAGAGCTCCGACAGTCAATACTAAAATCTTGAGATGAATTCTAAAATCGATCGGCAGCCGGTGAAGGGAAGAGAAAACACAGGTCGCGAGTTAAAAACCTTGCTGGACGGACATGGACGTTTATTTTTGCGGTTCCTTCACAGTTTATCATAAAACAACTCCCAGGTTTCATAGGCTGGTGATGAGTGTTTTATCTTTACCTCCAACAACCGTGACATGTATCCTGAATTTACTACGATCGATCGCACTTATAACTACATGTTTAACTACAGCGGAAAACTTCAACAAACCTTTACTCTGAAAGCAGGATTCTCTGCTGACGTCTCTCTGATCTACATACTGTGATAATTACGAGGATCCTATATCTGACATAAAGCTATAAATGGAGTGATACGTGTTGTTGACAGAGTGTGTGTGTGTGTGTGTGTGTGTGTTATTATCTTGGCATGGTTACAGGATGTGGAAACCTTCAGGCATCATGTTTCTGCAGCACCTTCACTGACACGACAGCGCAGGGCAGAAAAGGGGGTCACAAACAAACGTGGATTGAGGTCACCTGCTTTCAGCTGGCAGACTAGCTGGTTACCAGTTAGTAACTCCAACTGGGTAACCGGTAATCCTGCTTGGTGTTCCCCAGAGGCGACGAGGACTTCACTCCACGCAGGGCCCGAGCCATGGATGGCAGGGGCCAAAACGGCTCCTGGCTCAAATCCGTGGGAGGAGCCTATTGTTAATCTTTCCGATTATTATTCTATCCGTGGTTTTGTGGTCATTTTTGAGGGTGTTACTGTGCATAAAAACTCCTGAAACTGTGCATGGAGGTCAGGTCTGATAAAAACTCGACTTTGGCATTGTTCCTGGACCTGTGTGATGCTCAAGGGCTCTATAGCGCCCCCTAAGGTGAAAACGGAGGGTAAAATTGAGTCCCACTGAATTTCCCGGAACAAAATGAAAGATTTCAAAATGTGAGGTCAGGAAACTCTTGCCCCCCCGACTTGTGTGGGGACACGAGGGCCCGATCATGACTACAGACGGCCCTAGTTTTATCTGTCGTTATGCACATCGCTACCTTATGTCTGAGTAGGGAGTTTACAGCGGATAACTGGAGAATAGCTACGTTCAGAGATGCTGAGGGGGGCGATTTCACTTCAGAAATTACAACTTCCGAGTACAACCGGAACGCAACGTGATACGGTTAACTCGCATTTCGTCTTTTATTTTACAGCCAACGCCTATCATATGAAATTTGCCAGAGTTGTAGTTTTAGTTACATTCGTCACCTTAGGTACAATAAGTGTCTCCGTAAAAAAAACATTCAATATTGCATCCTACGTAATTATGCTTTCACTCCAAGATCCTGGTCCAAAATGGATCTTTTTTTTTTTGTTAATATTCATCATCATTTTGACGTAATCTTGTCTATTTGGTGAGGAAGTAATTTTCCTGGTAATCCAGGTGAAGAGGAGTTGAAAAACAAATGGAGCCTATACAGAAAATACTGAAAAATTACTTAATTTTGAGGATTTCATTTGGTTGTTTTATAATTAGGACTAATGTTGGTAAAAACAAACAAACTAAATCATCAGATTCAAGGAAATTAAATTGACATGATGGGACATATTTGGCACTTAAGGTGCTGAGAGGAAAAATCCATGTTGTTAAGTTGACATATCGCAGTCTGTGTTATCCCTCCAACATACATCCAATAATCATGTAGCATATTTTGTTTTTTACTTCCAGTTCCCAGTATATGAAAAACCTCCTGTCGTAATCACTTATAAATAAATGAGGCTCTGGGTATTTTCACCATGAGTTACACAAAAACGTGGGAACCGCCCTTTTAAATCAACACTGTAACAAAAACAACACTAAAGAAACTCCAGACATGAAATCCTTTCCATTGTGTTTACTTTATTACCATATTTGCAGAGATAACTTAATCAAGGAAGCAAAAAATATACCAGACAATAAAGTACTAAAAATCTGAGATAAAAATAAGCCCCACCCCGCCCAACACAGATCAACCCCCCTCCCCCTGCCTGCCACTCCCCCTCCTTCTCCTCCCACCACCAACGTCACCGCCGTCTGCCGCGGGTTTATGTGGCGTATCGTTTTGTCCACTGTTTGGCTGTTCGGTCGTGTTCCGCTCTGTTAGTCGTGTACTGGGTGGCGATGCTTCCCACCAGGGGATCAGCTGCACAAAAGAATCAATCAATCAATTAATCAATCAATCAATAAGTAAAGTACAATTTCAATAAAACTGAGTTAAAGAACCTGTCGCACTTCATTTACCAGCAGAGGGCTTCAAAATAAGAGATT
This sequence comes from Solea senegalensis, assembly GCF_019176455.1. Lineage (NCBI taxonomy): Eukaryota > Metazoa > Chordata > Actinopteri > Pleuronectiformes > Soleidae > Solea > Solea senegalensis. The sequence goes on from NC_058029.1 coordinate 2,584,008, forward strand.
AAATAAAGAGAACAATAATCCCAACAACCACAAACTACCTGACTTTTTTCTTGTTTTTCCTTTTAAAGTAAAATAACATGACTCATCGGAATCAGACAAATGAGTCCTAACACAATCTTTTATTCATGACTCAAACGAAGTGTCAAGTGAGACTGTGGCGACACAAATAGAGAAAAAAAAACACAAAAAAACTTTGGTTTGTTTGTGAGTTCCCACAGTAGCTAAAAAAAATTACAAAACTCTATTTAAATAAAGAAAAAGAAAAAAGAAAAAAAAGGCGACTCTGTGGCTGCTTCCTCTGAAAATTACAGAGTGGATTTCTTACTGGAAATCTGAGCTTGTAAACCGCTCGCTCTCCTGTGCCAAACTCCACAGAGAACATCATCACAGGGACACAGGAGGAGCTGCTGGTCTATAGCGGCCTCGTGTGGTCACTTTGTGCCACTGAAGCAAATCCCAACAAAGCCTTTTTCTGGCTGAAAGTGGTGACACAGGACCAGGGAACTCAGGTTTTAGCCACTTAGCGAAAGACTCACCTATCAAACATGTGTCTGCTTTAATCTGGGACTTCTTTAGATTATGTTTCACAGCCGTTTGTGTCTGGAAATTGGACGTTTGTGAACCACTCGCTCTCCCACACCAAAGCCAATAGGGAAAATCAGCGTTTTTAGCTCACAGGGACACAGGAGGAGCTGCTGGTCAGTTTGTGCCACTGAAGCAAATCCCAACAAAAACCTCTTTTTTTTTAAACTCCTAAGACAAAATGCAGTTATCGCTGATTTCCTCCATGGACTTTGGTGTGGAGAGCGCGCGCTGCACAAAACACAAGAAACTTCCTTCTCCAATGTGAGTGAGTCGGCAGAATCCTTACCTGGGTTACAGTCTGTGAGCAGGGAGCAGATGGACAGCAGGACCTTGGAGATGGTGAGGGCGGGGCTCCAGTTGTCCTTCAGGATGTCCAGGCAGATCACACCCTGACTGTTGATGTTGCAGTGATAGATCCTCGTACGAAACGTTACCTGCGGTGACACAGACAGCTTTCTTATTCTCTTGATTATGCACCGTACGCGTCCCTTTAAAGTGGCCTTACGAGCCACCTGAGATCGGCACAGCGCCCCCACAGCTTTGTGCTCATATACATCGGCTGCTCTGTACCGTAATTCCTAAATGGTTGAATAAGTGAAAGCTATCCTGGACAAAGAGGAAGCAGAAACACTCACTCACTCACCATTTTTGTACAATTTTACAGCCATGAAACCTAAGCAAATCCAGACGGGAAGTGATTAAGTTTCCTCTTTTGGTTTTAGCTGCGCAGCAATGCAATATATTTAATAAGAAATAACCTGAATGTAAAAGCAAAGACGCGTATCTAAATTGACTGTCAAAGAAACGTCGTTAGAAGGCATCACATTAACCACGATGTGACTGAATGGAGCTGAAATCATCTCAGCTAATGAAAGGGATTAAAATGTAAATAATATGAAGAATAACACTGTGTGAGGCAGAAACAATGAACCTGGACCAGGGACTTCCAATCATCTTCCTGTGTAGGAGACAAGCACCCTCTGGTGGCTGAACAGAGGAGCTGCAGTCTGGCCTGTAAACTATGATGTGTTTAAGTTGAAGCTTTTATTAAAAAAGGTGATAATTTACAGCAAATTAAACTAAAAAAACAACGATAAATGATTTATATATGTGTATAAATGTAAATCCACAGCTGCTGCTTTACAAAATCAAATAAATGGGTATTTTCTGTTTAAATTTAGTTTTTCTTCTTTTTTTTGCTGTGGTTTCAACTTCCCGCTCACACACGAGCGCTTTTAGAAAAGAGAAGAACAAATTTCCTTTATTCACCGTTTATCAGTTTCATCACATCCACGTTTCACTTCAGTGGAATTTCACCAGGCCGACGATAAAAACCCTCACATTTACCGCGTTTGACGCTTCACTGAAGGACACAAATGATTTATTGTAAAAAAACAAACAAACTGGTGAAGTGGAAGAAGCATCAACATGGAGACTATTTTTCATCCGACGGCACAGACGCATCGAGGCAGCGAGAGAGCAAATCCACAGCTGAGAATAGTCCCCAATAAATAAATACTAGCACGACACTTCACTCTTGTACAAACACAGGTAACTCAACACAAACGTTTGTGTCTGGAAATTGGAAGTTTCTAAACTGCTCGCTCTCCCACACCAAAGCGGGTTTCAGCGGGTTTCTCAAGCAAAGGTTCCTCTACAAACTCTCACTTAAATGACTTGCTAAAAACACACGGCGATAACGTCAGTACCTTGGGGGGTTTGAAGGGATAATCGGGGGTGAAGGCGATGTCCAGGAAGAAGACGCCTCCCTCGTACACGGAGCCCGGTGGTCCCAGGATGGTCGACCTCCACTCATAGATGTTGTCTCCTTTGGGGCCAGCACTGCAGACGGGCGGAGGCACAGACAGACTGTCAGCCAACTCCAAAACACCACAAACTTCACCACCATATTTTTCCCTTTGTCATTTTTAACATATTGAAGCGTCTCTAAGTGCTGCCGTTCATACTCCAGGCCTGTATGCGGCGCTGTAATGCTGCTGCTACAGAAATACACACCAAACACATGAACAGTGCAACTGTTACTGATGCAATGACGTCCTCAAATGTCTCGTTTTAAACTTTTTTTTTGTCACGTGGAGCAAAGAAACCAGACAATATTCACATGTAAGAATCTTTAAAAAGAACAAACACCAGATTCATCAGCCACAGCAAACCCTCGATACATATTTCCAACCATCTGCGTTTGCATTCTTAAATCACACGGTCCATCAATAACGCCAGAGAAAGAAGAAGAAACAACATGAACATTTAAGAGAAATCAGAAAACTCAAGAAAGCTCGTTCTAATAAAAAAAGTTGATTACTTTAATAACCGATGAATCGCTGCGGCCTTAAAACAGTGTCTATAGGTTTGGCAGAGATTTATTACACAGTATGACAGTTGAAATTGATAATTATTGCAGTTAATATCAAACAATTATGAGTGAAAACTCATAATTCGGTCATTTTCAACTACTTTACGGCCAGAAAAACCAACAAGACACATTTTTTTTACACATTCAGAGCTATTACGAGCGTCATTTATCGCAATGTGTTTGCACAGTTTCTCATAAAATTGCCTAATAAATTGTGATACATACGGTTATTGAAGTATTGCGTCACTGGGCCGTGTAAGGACATGTCCATGAGGGTGTTGTCCTTTTTCTTTCTTGGGCGTATAGAGTTTAAAATAAAAAGGCCTATGAATAACTCATCATCATCATAATCATCATCAGCGCTTTTGTCATGTGTCATTTAAGGGAAATTCCACCAAACGCCTCCAAACGACTGTCAACTCTGAAGAAACATGATCACAATCTCTCCTCCTGTTCCTGAAGTGCAGATTTTAGTCACTTAAACACAATAAATACATAATAAAATACACACCAGCTCAAGCCTATGACATCTTAAGCCTCTTTATCTCACCGTCCGTTTGTAAACACACCAAAGCCCATTGAGAAAATCAGCGATTTTACATCGCAGCAGGCAGGTGTCGTCGATCCACCGCTCAGTAAGTTTAGTTGAGTGTTTTTTGTGACTTCAGCGCCCACGCGAGGCCAGAAGCTCCTGGACCAGAGGCTCCTGTGTCCCTGTGAGCTAAAAAATGCGGGTTTTCTCTATGGGATTTGGTGCAGGAGAGCACAAACTTCAATTCAAACAAACAAACTTCAAAATTTCCAGCCAAAAGTAGCCGACTAACAATGAGATAACGCGGCAAAGGTGTTCTGAAGATATCGTAGACTGAAGCAGGTTTTGCGCTGATTTTGCTGCAAATTAAACTTCAGAAAATCCAAACCATTTTCCAAAGGATGAGTTTGGGTGTGTGTCAAGTACACAACGCCTGAGTTCAAAGCAAATCCCCAGTGCTGTGTCCATGTGTCATGATCTGTAATCTGCATTGATTTTTCCCCTCAAAGCAGCACAGCTCACATGCAGAACATGTGGTCTTGAACCCCTTGGGGCCTCATGAGTACAAGACAGAACAGTATTGATCGTGAACTAAAGGGGGGTAAATAGATGTTGATCACGGTGAACACGGGTGTTTGGCGGAGCCTCAATCAATCCGATCAGCTCAGAAAACTTCACTTTTCGTCGGAAATCGGGGATGAATTCATTTTGATATCTCAAGGAATTCATGTTTCAAAGGCTCATTTTTACTTTTCCTTGAAGAGGTTGGTGAATAATCTGAACACAGATTATCAGCAATTGAGATTAAAGGCTTTAACAATGGGAAAAAAGACAAAGGGGATATTGTGCATTCCATTTGTAATAGTGAATTTTCAAGGAACTCCTGTGCAAAATACAACTTGGAGTGTTGTTATTTTAACCTGTATTGCTATTGTGATTGTGGTATTGTGATTTTTACACCACAGAACTTAATGACTCTGTTGATCCACTGCTGCCTCGCGTTATTTTGTCACTCGTGTTTAAAATCTTTCATTCAAATTCACAGCAGCAGCAGCTCTTGTGTTTCCCCGTGAGCTAAAATCGCGTCTAATCTCAATGGAATTTGGTTTGTGGGAGAATTTGTGTTTTTAGAAAAGGTGAAAAAAAGGCTGTGTAACAGCAAGTTTACGCCGCATAAACAAAATAAAAGATTCTATTAAGTGCACTGCTGTTAATTGCTCGGGGTTATCACCCCTCAGAAAACCCAACAATCACTTTAAACCGCCATGATTCATTGTTGTAATCCGGCAGTTTTTCCCAAGATATGATCGCTCCCGTCTCCTTCAAGTGAGTCAAACGCAAGCAAGGCTTCACTTAAATACAAAGGCTGGAAAACACTACAATTCACTGTCTGTAGCTGAACTAAGAATCCTGGCTCTTCCTCCTCCTGACTCGCTCACTCGCTCGCTAACTTCTCTCCGCTTCGTCTGCGTTTGCCTCTCCAGGTTTGTTGTGGCTACTTTAATCCACGATGTAAGCTCCTTAATGTGACCGAGCACATTATCATATTCTAATTAAAAATGACATTTCACTCCACGAAGAACAGGTTTTTACCACAGGGATACATTTCACTCCTGCCTTGTGAAACCTCTGAAGTCACTGCTGAAACACATTTCAGGAACTTTTAGTGCTGTTCGTGCCAGGTGTTTCCCCACAGCGAACCAACAGCTTGATCTTATAAAAAAAGACCCAAGTTTCAAATAAAATAAAAGGCTGGTTGCCAGTGGGGTACGACAACAAAAGCAAATTTCAACAGCTCCTGCCTGCTGCTATTTCTGCCACCCAGACTCAGCGTGAGGGGGAAAGTCTGAGGGAAAGAGGCAGCAGTGGAAAAGGTTTACAGCACGAGATCGAGATCCGACGCAACAACGTGTCCTGTGACGACAACAACCACAACAACGTCAGTCGTGTGGACGCCTCTTTGCCTTTCAAAGCAGGAGAAGAAGAAAGCCGTCAAAGCAGGCAGCAGTAGACGAGCACCGCCCCCGTTTCTGCACGCCGAAAACCATGATGACGATTTACCGAATAGATTTCACAAGTGGAAGAGTGAGCAATTAGCAGACGCTTTTATCTAAAGCGACTTACAAGAGAGAAATAAGCTACAGAGAAGAAGTCTTGAGAGGAACAGTGGACTGACAGAGGGTGAGAGTGCAGAAGGAGATGGTGCGAGGACAGAAGATGCTCTTGGAAGAGCTGGGTCTTCAGGAGCTTCTTGAAGATAGACCCTGTTCTGGTCACACAAAGAGTCTGGATCGTCTTGTGCGAGGTGTTGGCACCGGCGGACGACAGTAGTCGAGGGGTAACAAGAGTTCTTTAGGAGATTATTTAAGTAGGTGGAGCAGACCCATGAGTTCAATGAGAACAATTGTGTCCAACGCCAAGACAAAAGCAGTGACCAGTGCCTCGTGTCTCGACTGGCCGTGTCTACCGGTGTGATTTTGAATTAGTGTCAAATTGCGATTATTTGTAATTAAATTGTGATATGGTTCGCGATAATTCCTCTCATTTTCATGTCTGTAACATATTCAAAAAAAATGATTGCTATCTGATATTTGTGCAGCTCTGTGAGAGGAAACACACATGTCACACACAAACACACATCTCCTCAGTCAGAGCAGAACCACACTTAAAAAACCAGAAATATAACAAACACAGAATTCTTTGTTTTCCTTTGAGCAGCAAACATCTAGATGCCGTCCTCTTCTGTAGATGTCTGTGGCCTGAGGTGGTTTGTTTGATCTGCTGAGCCCTGACTGCAGAGAAGGCCCTTTCTTCTTTTTGTTTGGGGGGTGGGGGGGTGGGTGGGGGGTCAAAGGTCAGACTCAGCTGCTGACAGAACTGTGCAGCACTGAGCAGTGAGAGCCTCAGTGATTTGCCTCAGGCTGCTGCAGGAGGGAGGAGGCAGCAGCTCTGGTCTGGACCTTCCAGTTTTTAAGATAGTCATCATAATCACAACATCATCACACAAAGGTCAGCCCCAGCACGCACAGCGCCGCTTCCTTGTGTTAAATACCAGGTAAACTCACAGGTGACGTGTGAGTTTAACACTTACACCAGTTTCTGACACGTTACATTATAACAAGACCCATTGTGAAAATAATGCTGGAAAATAATCCCGACGGGTGCTGGATGGGATTTTGGATTCACCCTGACATCAGTGAGCGGAGAAGAACACTGAGATTATTCCCTGAAAGTGAGAGTGAAACTGACCTGCAGTTTGGTGGAGGGTCCAGTGTGATGTCAGCCAGCTCTTTCTGAATCCTGCACACAGAGAGGAAACAGAGTCAGTCACTGCAGGACCACACAGTTTCACCCCCAAGATAAAAAACTGTTTAGGATCTGTGTTACATAGTTTTAAAATTCACTTTCTTACCTTCCACTTATGCTTTATTTCGTTATCTTTTTAATGATAAATTAAGGATATTTACGTGTTGTTAGAAACAATGAAAAATGACTACAAATATAGTCAAATTCTGCTATAACACAAATATTTAGGCATAAAATTAAAGACAAATAATGAGCTGTTCTATACATCCACCGAGAAATTCTCTGCCAAATAATGAGCTGTTAAATACATCTACCAACAAACAGACTGCCAAATAATGAGTTGTTAGATACATCTACCAACAGACTGACTGCCAATTAATGAGCGGTTAAGTACATCTCCCAACAGACTGACTGAAATGGTGAGCTGTTATGAACCTCCACCTTATCAGGTGATCAGCTAAATATACGGACCTAAAAATAAAATTGGCATTAATTATCGGGTCATAGAAAAACCCACATCAGTTGCCCTCTATGTTGTAGTCCAGAAAATCACACATTAACACCAGATACCAGATTCCAGACAAACACCGGGTGAGATTTCAAGAAAAAAACAACAACAACATAATTACCAATTCATCGCGATAAACTCACCTTTTGGCGCTGGTGGAAAGCAGCTTGGAGGTCTTGCTCATGCTGACTTTGCTTTCCCGTTTCTTCTTGCAAGTTGTGTCCCTCTGTCTGGTTTGGCTGGATGAAGGTGGTGATGAGGAAGAGCTGGTGCTGGCACGGGAATCCTCATCCGACATACCGGTTTGGATTAATGAAGAGCCGGAACCTGGGGCAGAGGAGAACACGGCAAAAATCAGCCGACCACGCAACAGCATCAGCTAATTTGCCCAAACATGGATCTGTATTTAGTGTTGTTTTCGTTGAAGGAAGGGACATGTTGACTAAATTACGTTGTTATGACAAAAAACTAGGGTTGCAAAGGGGGCGGAAAAATTCTGGTTAATTTCCAGAAACTCTAAATAGGAAACATTTAATTGGAACAGTGGGATTTAATGGGAATTAGCTGGAACAGTTTGGATATCATTTTTAAAAAACGTGTCAAATATAGAAATATGAATATTTTGATTTCTCATGATGCATGAAAAATTATACTATTTTTAAAAAATGGCGGTAATATTTGCATTAAATCTGGTTAGTTTAGCCAAAAATTAGAATACAACATATTATTTACCAACTATATTCAAGTTCCCTACCCTGTCCAGTTTATTCCCATGGAAAGTTTCCAAATAAACCCGATTAATCGATTAGGTTTGATAAAATGTTGACAAGCGGAAATGACGATGTTCTCAAATATCTAGTTTTGTCCACAACCCAAAATGATTCAGTTTAATGACGTATTTTAAACAGAGCAAAGAAAATATTCACATTTAAGAAGCTCAAAAATCAGAGATTCAATAGATCCAGACAAACCTTCACACGCACAGCATGTTTAAGACGGAACTTATTGATTTGTAATCATACTCCAAATGCCTCAGCTTGTGTTAAAAGACCAGAGGTCATAATAGATTTAAATTGTATTTGTTTAAACTCATGTGGGTCTTCCTTCAAACAGGGCCGTTCTGTTTTTTCTCGCACCATTTTTTGTTCAGTTTTAATTTTGTTGTACAGCTTGAGCTTGTACAATGTGTGTGTGTGTATATATGTATATATATATATATATATAAAAAGCATTTAACTCAATTCAATGTTTGTGAACATTGGTGTATGACAATTTAGTGCCAAAAAAATAGCTCCCGCTCCTGTTAAATCATGATAATGGAAACACACATAAAGGTGGGTTTTTATTAAAAGTATAGCAAATTAACTGAATTTTCCAAAATTTACAAAAAAATAAAATGAATTTCCATCCGCAGCTCTTAGGGGAAAATTGAGTTAGTTCACCAAGAAGAGCAGTAGGTGGCGCAACACTACACGTCACAGTGTAAAACCCAGACGATGGAAACACTCCTATTCTAATTAAAATGAAATGAAAATACGATTGAATTTGGGGTTCATTTTAATTAGGCTGTGTGTACCACAATATCATTTCAAAAGCTACAAAATATAAACTTAGACATTGTGTAATCACAGTCAAACGTGTTTGTTTTCTTCCTGTTTTAAACCACAATTAAGTGGCTTTTACTGTACCGGGAACATTTTTGGTCATACAGCCCCAGTGGTTATTTTAAGTGAAAACACTACTTATATTGTACACTCTTGTGTGTAATTTACACTCTCTGATGAAGGGGGCGCTAACATAGCCGTGATAAAATTAGCTAGCATTTCTGAAAGAAAAGACCTAGCTAAGAGCATAGTTTGTCATCCTCTGTCCATAAAAGTAATTTAAAACAAATAAATGGTTTCTACCACTTTCATTCAAGAGCAAAAATCTATCTTTAATTAGCTGATATTTGAGCGATAATTATAACTATTTATTTGACAAAGAATTAGCATGACTACACTGGATCATATTGCCCAGCAGTTACTTTCATAGAAACCAAGCTTTTATTATTATGTAAATTGGTTCACTAGAGGTGCCTACTTCTATGCTAGCTAGCATGTAGTTTCCCGTCTCTGATGGATGAGGGCGCTAACGAGCTGCTTTTCCGTGACGGTAAATGAAACGCCATTCACGGTCAAGCTAGTCAAGATGACAGTTAACCATTTTGTGCATAAAATAGAGGCCGACATATTAAGTTAGACACTGTTTTGTCTTTGTTTTTATTCCTCTGTTCATAAAAGTTGTTTATTCAGGACCAAAAAAGTATCTTTAATCAGCTGATATTTGAGTGATGATTAGCGGTACATATTTGAAAAAGAATTAGCATGACAACAATTTTGATTATATTGCCCGGCAGTTACTTTCATAGAAACCAAGCTTTTATTATTATGTAAATTGGTTCACTAGATGTGCCTACTTCTATGCTAGCTAGCATGTAGTTTCCCGTCTCTGATGGACGAGGGCGCTAACGAGCTGCTTTTCCCTGATGGTAAACGAAACGCCATTCACGGTCAAGCTAGTTAAGATGACAGTTGACCATTTTGTGTATAAAATAGAGGCCGACACTGTTTCGTCGTTGTTTTTATTCCTCTGTCCATAAAAGTTGTTTATTCAGGACCAAAAAAAGTATCTTTAATCAGCTGATATTTGAGCGACGATTAGCGGTACATGTTTGACAAAGAATTAGCATGACAACAATTTTGATCATATTGCCCAGCAGTTATTTTCATAGAAATAGGGTTGTTATTATTTAAATGTCTTCACTAAGGTGCCTACTTCTACGCTAGCTAGCACGTCGTTTCCCGTATCTGACGGAGGAGGGCGCTAACAAAGCTGCTTTTCCGTGACGGTAAACGGAACGCCGTTAGCAGACGAGCTAGCTAGGATACACAATTTCACGTCTAAAACAAGGTCTGACGCGTGTTTTTGAACGCGGTGTGAATAAATGTCGGAGGTTCGTTACAGTTAGCTTCATCATGGCGGTGAAAACCTCCCCACACACAAAGCTGGTGCTGCCTGTTCACCCTCACCACCGCCTCCCTCCTCCCGCTTCACCCCCCGACACTGAGGCCCAACCACTTCACTGATGACACCAGTTACATTTAAACCTCCGGTGTTTTCTCACACTGCCTAATAAACTACAAACTGAACGTAAACGGGGGGCTAAACACGGCAAAGAAGCGTTTCTCAAAAAACGCCGTCAAACATGGTCCAGGAAACACTCCGCTGCTGCTGCTGCTGTTCCAGCTCCGCACACGCTCCTGTTTGTTTTCTCGTCTTTTCTGCGCCTTGAGAAGCGACAAACCGAGCGTCCACCACCGCCGAAAACACACACGGGCTCCGAACCGAGCCGTTACCGACACTGCGCCGCGAATCATCGGCCCAAACGCGCACATTTGTGCTCGCATTCGAAAACTTACCCCCGTCTATTGTGTCTGGACCTCCGCCACAGTCTCGGCTGCCTGCTGCTGCTGCCTGTCGCCCTCTGCGGAACGGAAGTATCCTCCCGCGGCTGCAGTGAGCTCAACGGCACCGGTGCTCCGCTGGAAACTAGAGCTCAGCGATATGAGCGGCGTTTACGTCCAATAGCGATTTTTTTTGGAGCGTAAATCGAGATAAAAATGTGATTGGACCCCTTCTTAAATTTATGCATTGATTTATTTGTGTCAACAAACATGCGTGCAAACACATGTACATGAATTAAAGTGTATCAATTAAAGGTCTAATGTGTAATTTTAAAGAGATAATTCATCTTTTTTTGAAATGTCCTACCACGAACTGTGAAAATGAAATTACTATTTTGATTAGACATATGGATATTTTAGGAAAAGTGTGTATTTTATCAGCAGAATTGGTTAATTTACGTACATTTACGTACATTTTCAGCAGATTAACGTGGGGTACGACAAACAATCGACACTACAAAATACACATACAAAATACTCACTTTATTAATGTTACACCTGCTTAAACCAATGATTTCTAAACAGTTTGTCTACTACTATTCATTTTTCCCAAGTGATCGTACTCTCCTGCACCAAACTCCATATAAAAATTGTGTGTTTTTAAACATGGTGGCACAATCATGGTCTTCTGCTGACTCGTTATGTGCATTTATGTCACTTAATAAATCAAAACAAAAGGATTTCAAACTCCAAAGTCTAAAAAAATCAGTGGATCAACAACTGCTTTGTGCCTTCATGGAAAATTGCTGATTTTCCCAATGGAGTTTGGTGCAGAAGAGTGAGAGGTTTACAAACTGACATCGAGCAGCCTGCACAGTCAGGCCTCGACTATGAGTCATCACGCCAGAGACAAAACAACCTGAAATATCACTTTATTTTAAGTCTAACTACTTCAGCTATGACTAAGTTGCTGCATCAGTGGCCGTCAGTTGAAACTGAAAACCCACACTAACTGACCACATGCCTGTGGTAAGACTTGAGAATTACTCATGACTAACACGGTGTTATTGTAATGTCACCACAGAGCTAAATATAAATGTTGATTGTTGTCACACACACACACACACACACAGGCAGTGTGTTGGTATTAAAGGGCATCGCTCGCTCTGTGTGTCCATCACGGGGCAAACAATCATTTCAAAAACTCCCGGCCAATCTGGACGGCGTCTAATAAATGACACACGAAGAGACCCGTTAAGTGGAAATAAAGGCCTCGCGGCAGTTAAATGGGGCATGAAGAACATCATGCGCTGTGACCTGCTGCTGCTGGACGCATGAGTTGTAAAGGTTTAATAGTGTAATCTCATAAGACTGTGAGCGCCGCTGTGCCAATGTTTTCACAGTAACACGTGCTCAGTACAAAAAAAACACCACTTGTAATCTCTTATATTTGAAAGATTTAAAGAACTTTCATGTAGTCCAACCCATATGAATGAATATGGAAAATATTCCATATCCAGACTTCTGTGCCATCTTTATGCTACGGTATCGAGCTGTTCTGGTTCAGATGGTTTGACGATAGCAGGAGAATCCAGAGATCTGATTGACCTGAGACTAGTTCTACATACTCTGTCTGAAAAGGTCCAATTCCTCTCTTACATACAGTACAGGTCCCTCAGGGCCATCGCAGGAAAATATCTGGATTTTTAGTGTGGATTTGAAAACGTAATATGGTTAACAGAGTTATTATTTCTAAAAACTTGGCGCAGGAAAAGTCCAGAAATCTGACTGACCCAGGAGCTGAAATGAGAAGTTTCCAGTACAACACAGAGCCATTTTGTGGTTTTTACACTTAAATATAATAAAGGACTCATTGAAAAACATCAGGATAATGTTTTATTGATCAGAGAGCTGGCCGGAGAAGTTCTGGAAGGTTCCAGTACATCTTTGCATTTTTACATCCAGTACAGTTTTAAATGTCAGCTAAATGTCTTGAAAGTATTTAATGATTCTCGTCCATTTCTAAGGGACTCCCTCCCTCACATTAATTGCATTCACTTCTGCAGTGCTGGGTTTCTGGAGCTTCAAACCTACGACGCCGTTATTCACCGTGGCATTTAATTACTGTGTCTATATCCCACTAATCTCCTGCACAAAGGCCAGGCACCTTATGAGTGGACGGCTTGATCTACGGCAGGTTTAACATCCAGCTGCAGAAGCTCATTTACCGTATAATCTGCACCAGGTTTACCGTACACTTACTGTCTCAGCGTCCATCACCGCAGCCATGTTTGGAAAAGCTTCCCACGAGGTGTCTCATTATTTATGCACCAACACTGGCCCATCAGAGAGAGGGAAACAGGTCGGGGGTTCCTTTCTGAAGTACGGGAGATCATCAGTACCTCACGCGTCTCCTATGAAAACCTGGAACTATTCCTTTAAAAAGGCTCATTTATAATGATAATCAAAACTTGTCATTTTATGTGTATTTTCTTGACAAAAAAAACAACCTTTACTAAACATTATTAGCATCTAAATCTACTATCCATAACCGTGGTTCCCAAACACTGGGTCGGGACCCACATATGGACCTCATCTCACAATTCCGAATTGTGAGATAAAAGTCAGAATTTTGACTTTAAAAGTGAAAACTGGAAGTAAAAAAACATCTGTTATGTTGCCGTAGTTTAGGGAGCGCTTGGTTTGTTTTGCTTTCTGTTGCCGGACGCCGTTTGCGTCGCCTGCTCGTGTAGCCACAGACACGAAGAAACACTGATAAGCCCTTAAGACGTTTGTTTATTTAAAGTTACGTGCTACAGCTTTAACGCTCACCTTTCTAATCTCCACGCTGTAAATTTCACACGTTTCTGTCACGTAAACAATTTCTCTGTCCGTCAAATGTGATTTTATTGAGCTCCGCTCACGAGTTCTTTTTGTGGCGAGCAGCAGACGAACAGATTAAAACATCAAACTTCAGTGTCAGGGGTAATAAAGATACACGAGAGAGCAGCGAGGGGAGTCATAATCCCACAGATACACTGTCTGATAAGAGGAAGTGTAAACATGTTTCCCGCTGTAAACTTTTACGACCACATTCACGTGAGACATGGAGTCAGTGGAGAGGTGAGAAATAATCCAAAAAAAACCCCAACAAGAAACAAGCGTTTTTTTGAACTCACGAGCCAACCACAGTGTGTTTTATTGGGTGCTTCAGTAATACAAGTGCACAACAAACCACTCTGCATTGGCAGAGGTGGCGCTATAGCCAGTAAATAAACACGTCCTGCCTCTCACAGGCAGACCCTATACATCTGTGGTCTGCCTCAAAAGCCTTTGAAAAAATACATACAGTACAAAGAAAATCAGAGGAAGTTTAAAAAGCATGAAGGAGCCATCGACGCAAAAAAAACCCCAACAAAAACAACAAAAACAACCTTCCTGTTCCATGCAGATCACATCATCAATGACAAACACAGAGAAAAGAAAGAAAAACAAAGTCAAAGCATTTACTTTATGTTCTGCACGTTTGTTCCAGGAGCCTCGAAGAAAACCAGAATACTTTATTTACTGTGGAGCTGAAGAAACAACGCGTGTGCACGCATGAGGAGGAGGAGGAGAAGAAGAGTCAGAATACAGACAGAACTCTGAGATTTGAGTCAGGCTTTAGCCAAAAAACTAACATTTAGTTTTCAGACATTTCTGAGAAAAAACTTTTGAGATTAGAGACAGAATTTTTATTTTTTTCTGCCAAAATCTGACTCTAATCTCAGAATACAGATTTACTCATCAGATTTCTGAGATTAGAGCCAGAATTTGTAGGGGAAAAAAACTTTTTTGGCTCTGAATTCTCTGATTAGAGTCAGAATTTTAAGAAAAGTCAAAATGCTGACTTTCATCTACATTTTATTTTTCAGAATTTTGAGAAAATGTCTGAGAAAAATAATCTTTTATGATTAGAGTCAGAATTCAGTTTTTTGCCAAAGTCTGACTCTAATCTCAGAATACAGATTTATTCATCAGAATTCTGAGATTAGAGTCAGAATTCTAAGAGAAAAATTATTAAATTTTTAGAATTTTGAGAACATTTCTGTGAAAAAAATTCTCAGAATATAAATCTCAGAAATGTATCTGAACTCTGAGATTAAAAAATCTCTGAATTATGAGTTATAAAGTCTGACTCTAATTTGAGCCACAATTCTAGAAAGAAACTTTCATTTCAAAATGTTTTTCTGTGAAAAAAATAAAAATTCCGAGCTTTCATATTAGAATTTTAACAGAATTCTAAATTTCTTCTCAGAATTCTGACTTATTTGTTCATGTGTGACCCTAATCCTAATCCTCTTCCATACGCATGATAATTATACAATTATGTTGATTTTTTTTTTTTTTACTTCCAACATTCACATATTGGAAAATAAAAATCCCTCAAATCTTTGTATAAAAAAGACGTTTTCAAGTCAACAAGGAACAAGAGGACTTTTGTCTTTTGTTGTCGTTTGATTTTCTTTCTTTTGTTTTTTTTTTACACAGAAAAGGTAGATAAAATGTTTGAGGGGAGGAGGAGGAGGAGGAAGAGGTGATACTGTTGCACTGAGTGAGTGTGCTTTGACAGACTAAAGGGGTGAGAGAGAGGTAGAGAGAGGTACAGCGAAGGGAGAGAGGGAGGGAGGGACATGAAGAGGGGCGGGGCTAACAGCGGCGAGTCTATGTGGCGTATCTCTTCGTCCATTGTTTGGCTATTCTGTCATGCTCTGTTCTGTTGGTCAGGTACTGTGTGGCGATGCTTCCCACCAGAGGGTCGGCTGCAGAGAGAGAGAGCGAGAGAGGGGGAGGGAGAGAGAGAGAGAGAAAGAGAGCGAGCATGTATAAAAGACGACGATGATTTCAAACCAAAAACATTTCATTTTCAGTGATGAAAACACTGATTTGTAGTGTTTCCAATATCGCATTTTCACCAGAGTTGTTAAGCTCGTTAAACAAAAGTGTATTTTCAACTTCCTGTCATTTGTGAATCCATATGAAAGCAGTTTTGTTGAAGTATGGACGTTAGAATCAAGGTTCCTCGCCTGTTTCCTCAGATTTCAGTGCGTCTGATCCGCTGCATGTTCCTCGTGTTTGCCCTCGGGAGCAGACGTGACTCTGGCTTTTATTAGCGTGACCTTCAGTAGACTTGATTACACGCTGTCAAATTCAGTTGAATCAATGGCCAGTTTATCGTATCAGAGACAAAGAATCCCCAGGAGAGAGAGACGGCGGTGAAGCAGCGCGGAGAACGACGGCAGGTTAATACTCCGGACCTCCACTATGCTCACGTGTATCATATTGAACATAAAGTCGCTCGGCACAAAATGGCCATTTAGCAGTTTTAAAAGGTGGATCAGTGATCCGCTGAGGACTGAACTCACTGTCCTCGTGATGGAGGGCGGTGCTTTAAAGTCATCGTTCATATTGTTTTCTCTGAGGTTTTCACACAGTGCTAAACGCTCCATCCATGTCGAGAAACCAGCTTTAGAAACTCACTGAAAACACAACATAAGTCAGGTCTGAACCAATCTTGGGAATTATGTTTTTTCCCATAATCTCACCTTAAAACAGTCTTTTTCAACTGGAAACTGAAGTTTAAAAAAAACCGACTTGTGTTCACACCAAAGCCCATGGAGAAAATCAGCGTTTTTAGCTCACGGGGACACAGTCGCTCACAGCCGCTGCCGGCCTGTTTGTGCCTTAGTTAAAGCTTAGGTAAATCCAAGAGAAGGATTACAAACACCCAAGTCAGAGTTATCCACGTTTTGGATTCACTGACGGAGGAAACAACTCCTTCTGGTTGTGACGCAAAATCGCTGATTTTCTCTATGGGCTTTGGTGTGGGACAGTAAGCGGTTCAAGAACTTCACTTTCTGCACAGAAAAGGCTGTAAAACAGGGAGGAATATGTATTTTTAAGAGAATGTTGACTTAGTCTTCATACACAATAAACATCCCATAATGGGTCTGAACATTCTACTGTATATGAAACGAAAGGCAAAGACAAAGATTTCTTGTTCTCATAAATATGGGTACGGAGCCCTGGAGGTGACATAGACAGAAAATGTTTTTAAAATCACTCACTCACACTCGCACATGTGAGATACTAAGTCACATGTGCAAGATACTAAATCGCATGCACAAGATAATAAGTCACACACGTGAGATACTAAGTCGCACGCGGAAGATACTAAGTCGCACGCGGAAGATACTAAGTCGCACACGTGAGATACTACTGCCACAGCGTGAGATACTAAGTCACATAAGTCACATGCACAAGATACTAAGTCACATGCACGAGATACTAAGTCACATGCACAAGATAATAAGTAACACACGTGAGATACTAAATTAAGCACCATTGAGATACTAAGTCGCACATGTGAGATACTAAGTCACATGTGAGATACTAAGTCACAGCGAGATAAGATACACACGAGATACTAAATTAAGCATGCAGGAGATAATAAGTCACATGCACGAGATAAGTCGCTGCGTGAGATACTAAGTCGCATGCAGGAGATACTAAGTCACATGCACGAGATAAGTCGCACACGTGAGATACTAAGTCGCATGCAGGAGATAATAAGTCACATGCACAAGATAATAAGTCACACACGTGAGATACTAAGTCACATGCGTGATATACTACGTCGCACGTGGAAGATACTAAGTCGCATGCACAATATAATAAGTCGCATGCACAAGATACTAAGTCGTATGCAGAAGATAATAAGTCACACGCATGAGATACTAAGTCGCACACCGTGGAAACCGTCATTTAAGCCAGTGTAACTCTACAAATAAATATTTTATCACAACTTGTGACAATAAAATTGTTAAGATTATTTTTATTGATCTGGCGGTTGACCTAATATTTTACCGGCAGTGTTCACTTGTTGTCATAGCAACTGTAAACCTCCTGTGTTAGCGGAAACAGGCAACATGTACTGTATATCCGGCTACTAAATCTGACGTAACACCCTTTCGAAATACGATTTCCGGGTCCCAACGCTTCGTTGAATCAAAACAGACGACAGAGGCCGAACATGTGAACAATTCCGATTTTTCTTTCTTCAGTGAGACCAGCTGTAAAATGACTCATACGTTGTTTTTTTTAATGTCCAAACAGCGGGAAACGGAGCCCTGGAGGTTGGGGTGCTAAGTCGCAGTTATAAAGTTGCGAGTTCAAAAGCGCGTGTGCTGTTCAAAAAGAAATTCCGTCTATGTCACCTCCAGGGCTCCGTGTACGGGCCCTCAAACTGGTGCATATTTTATTATTACTATTATTAAGTCATCCGACCACACTTCAAAAAACACCACAGTTTGATTATTTCTTTCTGAAAGAGATTAAAATGACAAGTTAGTATTAGTTTCTTCTTCAGCGCTCACTGTAGGTCACGCACTCTTCTCGGCAGAGGAATCGTGGTTTTATTATTTATAACATTGAGCCGTCGACTGTCGACATTACACAGCCTTGGGACAAAAAAGAGTTTAAACCAGCCGTGGTTTAATTTAATCTTTTCAAAGTGTGGAAACCTAATTTTGACGGTGTGTCAACATTTGGGCCTTGAGAATCACACACGAGCAAATCTTTTTATTTCCTTCATATAAATGAATAAATCCTCACAACAGAAGAAATAAAAGAGCTGTGTGTTGGGATGACGATCTCACCTGGGTTACAGTCTGTGAGCAGGGAGCAGATGGACAGCAGGACCTTGGAGATGGTGAGGGCGGGGCTCCAGTTGTCCTTCAGGATGTCCAGGCAGATCACGCCCTGACTGTTGATGTTGCAGTGATAGATCCTCGTACGAAACGTTACCTGAAACACATTTCATAACACATTTCCACCAGATTTCCTAGTTTAGTTTGTTTGTGTTGTGTCTAAAACCACGTCACCACAGTTTGACTGCGGCTGACTCCGCCCACATGGAGGAAATACTATAATACCACCAAAGAGTCGTGCTTGAACCCTTTGGCGATGGTCGAATTTGAAATGCGACAAATCTAAATCATTATATGCTACAAATATTTTTATCAATGATTGCATTCATAAAAACTAATCTTCTACTCCAATTACAACCTCGGGGAGTTTCGAATATTGAAATATTTAGACAAATAAATACCTCATCAAATATTCAACTTAAGATGAATATTATAAACGTATAAACAATGGGTTTATACGTTTGGTGTGGGAGAGCGACAGGTATTTAACTTTTCTTATGTAAACTGACACAAAAACAGCTCCAGGCAGAAGAGCATTAACACACCAACAGACGGTGATTTGTTTTGTCAATTAAAGCAACATTATGCAAATATTTTATCTTTCTTTCATGGTGCAGTAATTCATAATTAGACCGAGGTCTGTTTTTTTTATTCCCACTCTGTGTCTCAAACACCTGCTGAGATGAATGTGTGATCGAAAAATGTCAAAATAAACTGAAAAGTGATTCCCATCTATTAAAAAAAAAAAAAAATAGAAGACATAAAAATGTATCTGAGAATCAAAATGGCTGCCGAAGAAAATCAGAGCTACAACAATACGTAGCCGCAGATTAAAGGGATAGTTCCATTTTTCCACAGGGGGTTCACAGTGTGTCGAGCGTATGCTGCGTTTACATCATGATGCGGTTCGATGTGGAATAGTAAAGACCTGGTTTTCTTTAGTTTCTTTACGTGGTAGGCGGGGCGTGGGCTGTGACGTCGCATCAGGGGTCAAACTCTGTGCGATAATATTCTGCGGCTTTACTCTGGTACCCCAGAAAAATGGAACGGTAAGGGCCGATTATTTTGGTACTGTTCCTGTTAATTAAAATAAAATTTTAGGCATGTTCTTTGAAACATACTGTAGTGTATTGTAATACCAGGAGTGCAGTACTCACTGTGTTCGCTAGGCGGCACTGTAGCCTTGCTGTTGTGTTACTGTGTTTGTATTGAGACGGTATAATAATAAAAAGAGTGTTGTGGAGGGGACCCTACAAAAGTGACTCACGACCCATCTGTGGGTCCCAACCCAGTCTTTGAGAACCACTGCTTTTGCCACCTTGTGGGAATAGATGCGCTACAAATACATTTTAGATTTTTAAATTTTAAAGTAGATTTTGGGATTATAAATAGATTTTGGGATTATAAATAGATTTTGGAATTATAAGTAGATTTTGGGATTATAAATAGATTTTAGAATTATAAGTAGATTTTGGCATTATAAATCGATTTTGGGATTATAAATAGATGTTGGGATTATAAATCGATTTTGGGATTATAAATAGATTTTGGGATTATAAATAGGATTTTTAAGTATTTTTAACTGCTCTACAGTTTGCCTTTGTTCATTTTGGAATATAATTCTAAAATCTTATTACCCACTCACTAACAGTTGCTAATCCGGACCTGCCCTCCTCTCAAACCAGACTCATTGGCCCTGAGGTCATTTGAGTTTTTCTTTACATGGTGTTTAACGACAGTTTCATTAGGTCGACTTCACTAAACATATTTCCAGGTCATCTATCGCCACGTCAACCCCAGCGGCTTCCTCTTCGTTTGGTAATTTGACGACCAGATTAACATAGTATTCACCGCACAGCTCCCATAATAACGGACAACATTTCTAACACGACTGAGTTTAACGGTCAGAACCAGCACGGGAGTCAATTACATTTGTACGAACACAGAAAAAGGAGGAGACAAAGGAGACAGTGGTGATATAAACGAGCCCTCAGATAAGAAAGAGCACGTTAACAATAGATGAGGTTAAAAAAAAAGACAATGGACAGGATAAAGTGTGTCTCGGGATGAGTTGAGGCGATGAGCTGTAAACCCCCCACATTAACACCGATGTATCAGCGTCACTGTGAGGACAATGGGGCGCTTGATTGCTCCATTGAGGGACGTTTAACACCATTTGACCCAAATATGCCTCTAAAAAGGTGGGTATTTTATTAGACTGTGAATTACACCACCTGGGTTTTTACTGGATGTTATTATTTGATGGATTTCAAACAGCATTTAATTATTTTTTTATACGATTCAGACATTCACACACGTGCAAAAGCAGTTGTTATGAGGCGTCTATGAAGTCCATGAAGACAATCAGCATTTTTAGCAGCTCCTGCTCTGTTTGTGGTTTGTGTTGCTGAGGTAAATCCACACAAAGTGACAGTCATCCAGAGTGATGACAGGTTTGGAACGCACAGGCGGACGCAACTATGGACTTTGGTGTGGGAGAGTTTCTTCTCAAAGTGTGGTCTGTGGACCACTGGTGGTCCGTGAACGACCGCGAGTGGTCCGCAAGGTGACAAGTAAAGTGACATATGTTTTAAAGTAAAGAGTTTTAATTTCAGTGTTCATTTCAAACTGCCTGTGACATATATGTGTTGTTTTCAATATCAAATCAACTAGTAGGCAATGTGAAATCAAAAGATAATAGTTTGTCTGACGACCAGGGGCAGTGGACCGGTTTGCGACGCCACTGACCGCAACCGGTTTGGAGTGAGGTGGTCCGTGAGTGTTCAGTGGTCCTTGGTCTGAAACACTGCAGTAAAACAGTGAGAGACAAATTCTTAAGATATTGTAGACTTATAAACGTTGGGAACAACATGGAGCAGACGTGTAGTGTCACATATTTGAAGAACAGAGATTCCACGAAACCCAGGCGAGAAGACCAGCATGTTAGATTTTCTTCTATTTTCCTGCCTCGTCCGACATCTCCTATGACTCCTGTGCTCCTGGACGTTGACCATCTCTCCTCAAGATGGTCAACCAAAAAAACAGGTGAGTAATGATTGGCAACTAGGGCTGTTACGATTATAGATGTTCTTGGTATGATTATTGTCAGAGAATTAATCACGATATTACGATTATCACGATGATTATGTGTTAATTGATTTCACTACAGTGTGAACGCTGCTTATAGGTCTTAAAGTTTAATGTATTTATATCTTTTGATGCTAACATAACAAAATAATGTAGCAAATACACTAAACTATTGTATATGAACAATTAATCCCACAGCGGAAATGTTTAAATTATTTAAGCCATCAATTGTCTATATCTATCTATACCAGATGTTTATTTTAATCGTTTTAATAATTTATCTATTTGTATGTGGCCAGACATAAAACGTATACATATTACTGTGGTTTGTTTATTTCATGTTTAAATTACAATGACACAAATAAATGTGTAATAAATGAAACGGACATCACATGACATATATATATCATGTACACTGAAAGCCGAACACGTGTCGTACATCATTAATTGCAAATGACACGCTGACATTTCATTTCCTACCAATTCAATGTGACGTTGGTTGAACATTAGCGTAATTTAATCCAGTAACTGCGCGTTTACCTTTACTCTGGTGCTTATCCCGCAGATGGTGAAACATATTACTCGTATTTCCTCCTTTCGCTGCAATTTTTTTTTATTTTTCCGACCCAATTTCCACCACAGGGATTAATAAAATATTCTGAGTCTGTGTGCAGGCCGGGCCCTGAAATATTACGAGGGCATCAGCGTGTTTAGGTGTTTAGAAATGACGAGGATTTAAACATAAAGCTCCAAACTTTGAAGAGTTTTTGTCAGAAGGCGACCTGTGCTTTGTGCTCTCTGAGTAAAACAAGTCATGAACATGCGAACACTGGGGGAGTTTATAAAGATTTGAGCTTGACATCTGTCTGGTCCTGACACTTGACCCCCCTGTGTTTGCCCTGCTGCTCCAATCATCCACATCTGGCCCCGCTGACCCTGACCCTGCAGAGGAAATCTCTAATGAGCCTCAGCATTATCCCCGCCCCCCTCACCCCCCACCAACAACACCACCCCAAAAATGGGCAGGAAGTTATAAATAACTAGGGCTCCTTCACCCAGGCGGTGCAGAGCTTCTCTGCTGCTGCTGGTTCAGAAAAACATCCACCTGGTGAATGTGTCAAACCAAGAGAGGCAGCTTTTGTTTCTGGGTGAAATTCCCAAGAGCTTTCACCGACCAAGCTTCTCTGAGGAGACTGGTGTGTGTGTGTGTGAGTGTGTGTGTTTGGCTGCAGATCACAGCGTGTCAGAGGGGCAGGAGCTATTGAAGAGGGCGGAAACACTCGAGGCCCTCTGGCTACAGAGAGCCGGGCCAGGGCCTGTGGGTTTGTTTGAGTCTGCTGTCAAACACAGAGCTGGTGGTTATACAGCACAAAGAGCGGGAAGGAGGGAGAGAGGGGGGCGATCGAGAGCTGGGAGGGGTGTGCATAACATGGGGGGGGAGGGGGGGGGAGAAAATGAAGGCCAAGTGAAAGGGTAATTGGGTGCAGTGCAAACTAAAAAAAGGAGATTGGCCCTGACGTGCTTGTGTGCTCAATAATGACATCCTCTCAACATGACTGGAGTGGGTCTGCAGACGAGACGGCACATAAAACAAGAAGAGGAGTCCTTCACCAGCTGAGCACCGACACAGGTCGCGGCGCCGCTCGACCCGCTTCACGACGCGCAGCGCGGAAAAAGGGCGACAGCGACGCGGCTCCGAGGCGGCGACCGCGACGTTTCTGTTCCTGTCACCTGTCTGACTGTCACCGGTTCCTCTTTAAAAGAGTCTCATTTTACATCATCATCACGTGTAACATTCACAATGAGGCAGAATAATTAGTGTTGGTATCCAGCCAATAGTTGTCACACTAGACTAACTAACTAACTAATTAACTAACTGTTATTTTCATCATCGATTCATCAGTTCATTCTGTTCTCGGGGGTTAACCTGTCCACAAAACAAAATTATTCAATTTTAATGATTTCTTTGTTATGTGGATAAAAAAACCCTCTAATATATTCACATTTAGGAAGCTAAAAAACCTGGTTTTAATATTTGAAAAAAACAAACACTGTCAAACCGATTAATTCGTTTTAGTTATTATTATTCATCGATTAAACCTTAACCAACTTTGTCAGAAAACAAAAAAGTTCTATCATAATAACTGTGTACAAATACAAACTAAATTTTTTTTAAATACTAAGTAATTTACGATCGATCTAATAAATGATTAATAAACAACTAATAATCACTTAATCATTAAAATGTAATCTGATACGATCCAAAACAGGTAAATTAATCAGAAAATGATCCAAATTGAAACAAAACCCAAAACTAAAGACACAGGAATCATTTGAAGTTGATTAAATGTGTGAAAAAATGTTTTTGTTGATACCAAAAAATATCAAGTCTTTTAGTTAAGATACAAAAATGATCAGTTTTACCAATTATTATGATAACGTTTGAAAACATCATCATTTCCATGTTTGACAAAAAATTATCAACATTTTTAAACATTTTCTGGACCAAATGATTACTCTATTATCGGGAAAATGATCGACAGGTTATTCGATTGTGAAAATAAGTAGTAGAATAACTAGTTTGTCAAAAGCAAATTCGTGCAAAAACAATCTCCTGTGACCTCTATGTGGGCCCCCGACCCAGCCTTTAGGAACCCCTGGTTTAAAAGACGGTGTTGGACTCACATTGAATGAACTCAAGGTTGTGATACATGTATCAGTTTCTGCTCGATTCATTCTTTCTGTCATAAACTCAAACCTCACAGAAAAATCTTTGGTTATTCTCTGACCTGCAGCTTCATCTCATCACTCTCGTGCTTTTGGCTGAAGCTGGTGTTTATTTTCAGTGTTAAAAAGAAAAGCCCAAGGGCCACATATTTTATTTCTATCTGGAAAAAAACATATTGGACTCATAATTCATCGGGTGACGAGAAATGTGACCTCAGAATGAATGTCGCTCCCGGTAAAGACAAAACACAAGGACACACACGGCTGCACGGAATACAACACGTGCAGATGTGTTGTAACCCCCAATGTTGAATTTGGAAAAATACCAAGTAAGCGGGTGATGAAGCTTCAGCTCCGGTGTTTTTTAAAAGGGGGGAGGAGTCTGGGACAGTGGGTGACCAATGGTGGAATTTGAAGGCAGTAGCTGGTCTTTGGCCACAGAGGGGCAGTAGACACATCCATTATTATTACGACCAATACAAAATAATTTCAATATTTTACACTAAACTGTGAAGATTTGCACCAGCACTGAACAGTATTCATAAAAGCCAAAAATGTGCATCAAAATATCATGTTAGACGTCATTATTGTCTTGATCTATACACGTCTTATTCCACAGACTCGCAGATCCGAACAAATATCACACAGTGACGCCACAGCCGACACGTGTCCTGTACCTAATAGTGGTGTGAGATTTTATCGCTGCTGACCTTGGGGGGTTTGAAGGGGTAATCTGGCGTGAAGGCGATGTCCAGGAAGAAGACGCCTCCCTCGTACACGGAGCCCGGTGGTCCCAGGATGGTCGACCTCCACTCATAGATGTTGTCTCCTTTGGGGCCGGCACTAAAAGAACAGACAAGAGTAACATTAGCATGTTGTATGCTGTTTGGTAAACCATGGCTTTGCGGCCATTTTTGAGGGCGTTAACGTGCATAAAAAGAAATCGATCAAAAATCAAAGAAAAACAGTCTATTTTGTGACTTTTTCACAATTATCGCTACTCCTGTTTAAATATATATATATATGTATATATGCGATATAAAATGTATCATAATTGTGACTTTTTTTGACACCTGAAGACACGCCCCCAGGATTTCCGTATGAGGCAGGAGTAAACATTTTAGTTAGTAATTTGACATCAAGTGGGCCGGACCAGGAAAATCGTAGCATAATAACCTATAAACAACAAGAACTAAAAATATTTCTTCACAAAAAAAACCTGAAAAATACAGTATTTCAGACAAATGCATCAAGCGGGCCTTATTGGACCCTCTGGTGGGCTGTTTCTGGCCCTCGGGCCGTACGTTTGACATCCCTGGTGTAAGGAGTTGGTGCACCTGGTTAAGCGTGTTAGTTGAAACATAAATCTGGACCCAAAAAACTCTCCTGTGACCCATCTGTGGGTCCCGACCCAGTCTTTGAGAAAAAAGAAAACAAAAAACAAAAACCAGAAGCTTAACGAGAAACAATTTAGGAAAAAATGGCTTCATATTTGAGTCAGTGTTGTGTTTTTTTCATGAGCGATGAGTATTTACGCCGAGCGGAGTCTGAAGGTCACAGCTGCTGTTTAGGTCCAGTAATTAATGCCATTTCCATATTAACGATCCCCCCCGTCCAACTGTTGTGTTTGTAAGACCCCCGATTTGGCCCGGAGCCAAGAAGAGACGAGGACAATGTCCAGATCACAAAGCCGGAGACAAAGAACAATCCCCCTGATTTGGTGTAATTATACCGGGTATTGTGTTCCAACACTGACGCCGAGCTGCCGCTGCTGCTGCTGCTGCTGATGCTGCTGCTGCTACTGCTGCTGCTGCAGATGTGGACCGCAGCCACACAGACTTCTCTCTCTCAGTCAGCGCCGTGATATCACGGCTCATTTTCACTTCTCTGCACAAACAGCATGGTCGTATTCCAAATATAAGTGTGTACAAAGAGAAAAGCATTGATTCAATGGTTTTTCATTTGTTTCCTCTGTCCACATTTATACCAAAACAGTGCACACATTTGTGTGATGAACATATATCGACCACCTTCTTCCATTCTTAGTGTCAACTATCGATTATTTCCCTCACCGATTAATCCATCTATTATAAATTGTCAGAAATGTCGATCAGTGTTTCTAAAACTTGAAGGTTTTGAAAGGTTTTGTCCAGAAACCACTATAATGATTTCTTTGTTACATGGAGCAAAGTAACCACAGATTTAAGAAGCTGAAAAACGATATATTTAGTCATGGATTAATAATCCTGCTCTGGTGTCAACACAACAAATTTCCACTCATTTCTAGACTGTCTCTCACTAAGGTCTCTTTTAATTAGCTCATTATGATCACTTCATCTCTGGGGAATAACTTCAGAATAACTGCAAAGCTGGATTAGATAATAGATAGTGTTGTCTTATATTATTGTGGATATTTAAAAAGCAGAGTTCAGTGTGTGTGTGTGTGTGTGTCTGTACGAGGCACTGACACACACTCAGTGACCCTGTGGTGCTGGGAAGCAGCCAGGAACATAGACACTCGCTGTTAATGAGAACATGAGGACATGGGAGAATTACACAGTTTAGCCACTGAAGAAAAAATGCCTCATTTTATAAATGCAACGCTTGTTTACGTCGACTTTGTCTTGGCGTGAGACAGAAAACCTAAGTCCATAGAGTAAATAATCAATTTTACATCACAGCAGAGTGGAGTTGTTGATCCACTGCTGCCTCCGTAATACGTTTAAATGTGTTATTTTGGGACTTTTCTGTTTAAAATCCTTCATTCTGATTTACTTACGTGACAAAACTTTAAGAAACGAGGCAGCAGCTGACGAGCGGCGCCTGTGTCTCCCAGCAGCTAAGAACCATGAGCAGGTAAAGGTTGTATTTGATGAGCCTTGAGTTACGTTTTCCTCATAAAATAATAAAAACTTGTTTTAATCCTTTTAAATTAAACATATTCACATATTTTATGAGTTTTTATTTTATTTTTTCGGTTTCGTTTGTTTTGGCAGACAGGAGGTCACGAGCGCGGGGACAGATGTTGACATGTGATCGTCGGCAGCTTGTGCACCAAACGCCTGTCAAAACAAAATAAAGTCGGGACAAGCCGCGGCGCTTTTATGGACCGCAGCTCACGTCCAGCTGTTCCCACATCCGCCCGTCGTGTTATTAAACACGAGTTAAATGAGAGACACGCGGCACCAGTGTCGTGTTTGTGGCACAGAATGTCAAAGCTCTGCCCGCGGAATGACCTGAACTTGAACGGCTGTCACTGGCTGAAAGAGACGCGCCCGCAGGCACATCAGTTATTATTGTCATTATTACAACTCTGTTAAGGTAAGACAAACCTTTCCTGGTTGGTTATGTTATGTTACGTCTGTGCCACGAGACTATGACATAATAACAAGGCAGTTCAGAGGGAGAGGTTTGTTCTTATTGGCTGTTTTTGCTGAGAAAAAATTATCCAAAATTGTGCTGTAAATGTAGAGAAATGAGTCAAAAAGGACGTAGATGTAGGACTGCAACTAACAAATATATTCAGGGCAAGAAAATGTTGTGTCCGTGTTTCCAAAATGATATATAAGTGATGATTTCTTTGTTATATTGTATGGATCAAAGAAACCGGAAAATATTCACATTTAAGAAGCTGGAAAATCAGAGAACTTCAAAAAAACCCACTCAATTATCAAAATAGTTGATGATGAAATGGATGATGGAGTGGTTTTTGGGGCATGTGTCACAAATGAGGAAGTCCCAAAAATGAAATATTTAATGACTATTGTTCAAGAGATTCTGCTAACTTTAAACTTTAATCGCAATCCACTTGCATTGCAACGTGAACTGAATGCAATTCCAATGAACATTTTTCAACATTTTCGGACATTTTTTGGTGCCAATCCCAGCTGACATAGGGTGAAAAGCGGGGGACACCCTGGAAAGGTCACCCGTCCCTCACAGGACATACAACCATTCACACTCACATGTAGAGTGTCCAACTAACCTAATACCTATTTTTAATAATCCATGTACTCACACGGGGAGATCACACAAACTACCCATAAAAAGACCCCCAGTCAAACCGGGATCTGGACCTTCTTGCTGTGAGGCAACAATGCTAGCCACTGCAGCACCGTGTGTCCTCGGCTGAATCAAGCATGAAAGTGACGGTTAGATGCCGTGCGACAGTTCAATCCTCATCATCACAGCTCCGGTATGAGTCAGTCGTACTGTCAGACATGAAGTGTGCAGAGAGAGGGAGAAGAAAAGCAGCAGTGAAACCTATGAATGAGTGAAATGTGTCTCCGGGGAACAACAGTGTTGAAGTGAACACTGCTCTCCGTGTATTTACATAACCATCCCTCTCTTTGACAGCAGGCTTTTCCCCTCAGTCTTTGAACGAGCCGTAAACGCTCGACTTCAGTCACGACGCCACGAGGCTCGCTCCATCCTAGCTTGTAATTAGACGGCGTGACAATGACTGATTGATTGTTATATTGACAGATGTGGCTGATGATGGGACCTGACCGCTCTCTTAACTCTCTGTTGTTATTCCTGTAGAGCAGAGGTTGACCAGTGTGGTAACTATAACTACCAAGCTCGTTCACTCCTGTATGGTGCTCCTGAAGATGACACCTTGACTTTTTAACGAAACATTTGGTGGTTTTAGTAGCCACTGCATCCCTCTGTCCTCAGCCTCCGCTAAATTCTCTAATTTGTCACGAAACACACTGTAGAACGTCTCTGCATCGTTGCCTGTGTCAGTTTCATGAAAACAGTCTGGCTTATTAAAAAACCAGGAAGGGATCGTTGATATCGTCAATTGATGCAGATTTTGTGTCTTTTCTTTTCTTTCTCCATCTGATTAAATAGAACCGTTTCATGAAATAACAAATAATACAAACACTAATGTTCTGTCTGTCCAATCAACATTTCAAGTCTGCACTAAATTATTGCCTCGGCACGACACAGCGCAGTTATTTTGCGTCCCTGGTACCTGGGACTTTTTTTGGCGAGGTTCTAAGCGAGCTGAGGCGATGCTATGCGTGACGTCACCAGACTGCAGCTCACAGGAAGAGACGTCTGACACAAGAATCAGAGCCGAACAAACCAGAACTGTAAATCAGTTAAGAAGACTTAACAATCCTAAAAACGTGGGTTAATCTCCAACAATTACAACGTATAAAATCTCAATATTTAACAGAGGAGTCTGGTGTGTTTAGCGACCGCACTGCTGATCGTATTGGGCACAGAATTTCCAAAAAAGGGAAACAATCTCAGACGGGGTATTTGTTTTTCTGACAGAAAAGCTACACTGTACATCTTAGCTGCTTTTGTAAACATCCAAGACGATGCAGTTGCCTTTGGATTTGACAGTAGCTTCCATTTTAAGCGACTTGCCACTTGCCAAACAAACACATTTGTCGGAACATTTCCCGTCACTCTGCGTACGTCATCCTCATCATTGGTCTGACTGGTTCTCCGTCCATCCAATTGCCTACAGAAGCATTTTCATCTACGTCTATTGGTCACCTGGAAGTGGAAGGTGACTACAACCATTTCCAGACTGGTCGTACTCAACGCCAGGCTAGTAATTAGCAATTACCAACCCTAATAAATCATCCCAACTGATATTGGTCTACCTCTCCTGTCGACAGCTCATTTCCCTCGCTAAAGGCAATCTTCCCGTTTCCTCGTGCTACACACACCTCAAAGAAACACCTCCGTTATCACTGGGATGATTCACAAAGCTTCCCTGACACCGGGCAGAAGGAGGGAGACGGCGTTTCCATTTTACCCACAACATCTCCAACGGAAGCAGATGTCTGCTTCCTTTGAAGCTGATGAGTTTGTAGCGGCGATAAAAGCTCGAGACGTGAGGGAGCGACAGAGGTGAGCAGGCATGGCAGAGGTCCTCGCTCAGCAGCCACACTGCTGTAGGGGATCTGACAACCTGCACAAGGGCTTCTGATTGAAGGCTAAGTCAATAGCTGAATGTGCATGCCACCACTGGCTGTTGCCTGGAGACCTCCTCCTCCTCCCCCACTGGCTTGGGCGTTCCTGCGGTGCTTTGTTGCAGCTGGTTGAGGGCCAGCCTCATTCAGGAGCCCACAGTCTCTCACTCTGCCATTCCTTTTTCAGCGAGGTTGAGCCGTGTGACCGGTGGTGCGGATCCAAAGACGCGGCGAAGGAGCTCGAGCTCCTTCGTCGCGTCTTTGGATCCGCACCACCAGTGAAAGTTTGCACCGGGCTTTAATTAATGTCAGCAGGTCACGGCTCACGGCTCCTCAACCATGGTTAATAACTTTGAGTTGAATTCATGGAGGAAAAATAAAGCTAATAAAAGCTAACACCTTTTAAGGAAGCAAACAAGTGAAAAATGAAGCACAAATTGCAAATAAAATATGGATTTAATAATTCCAAAAATATTGGTTTTTATTGGCTTGAAAATACACTTTGTTTTGCAAGGATCAGAATTTTGTTTGCTCAGACTCTTTTGCGTTGCATACTTGTTCTTGTTGTTTGCGATGTTAACCGTGGGCGGGGCCTTAGGACACTGTCACTGGAGCTGTCACTCCAAAACTCAGTAGCCAATCGCGGCACAGCGAGTGAGGGAGCGCAAATGCAAAAGAGTTGCTGCAAATTGACACAAATCTAATTCCACAGGTTCAGTCTTTTCACGCACAATTGCAACTTCCTAATGGATATTTTCTCCTTTCTTAAGTTGACAAAGGAAACTGTGAGAGACGAGCACTAACAACCAGGAATCAGAACCAGGTGATCGTGAGACAAACGTCTATTGTTCTGTCTTTGAGCAGCAAAAGTGAAAGAGTAAAGGACGGATTCTGGTGACATTTTCTGGGGACGCACATAAGTTATGGCCCAAGAAAGTAGTAATTGGATTTAGGCTGTGATCTGTTAACCTTACGAGACAGAGCAGTGTATTGGCTTGGAGAGTTAAATGAGTTGTACTCTCTAAATGCCTTCTGTGCTCGAATCAATGTGAAGTCAATGAAGATGATTAGAGAAGACAAACATGTAGCCTTTAAACTGAGACAGAGAGAGAGAGACCTCTCTGCTCTCAAACAAACTCTTCTGCTTCTACTCGTCATATCGTCTCCATTAACCAGTGATTTCATCACAACAATAGCCGTGTTTGGTCCGACTGTATTGTGCGTACATGTGCGTCAGAATATTCCATTATGTGGAAGTAGAAGCAGAAGAAGAAGCTTCACTTCCGCAGTAAACAAACGGCACACGTGTCTGCTCGTCTTTTTCAGAATGGAAAAACAGCACTAACAAAAAATGGAAATATGCCACGTTTACATGGACCAATTCAATTCAATTTAATTCAATTTTATTTGTAATAGCACCAAATCATAACATACATTAACCAGACACGTGATGGCACCAAAATAGGAAGTCACGATCAGCACAAATCAGCCCTCTCGTTAAGAATGACATGTATTGGATCAGAGTTTTCCGATTGGCACGTTTACATTACTTTTATTCCCATCAGGCTCCGATTCCTTATATCCATGTCAACATAGCTAGTGATTTGTACAAATAGATCAGTTGTGGTTTTGACAGGTCTTGGTTCTGGACAAGACTGAGACTTTCAAGAAGTGGTCTCAAGAGTACAACACTACTGTAACTCTAAATACAACACTTCACTGTTTAGTTCTGTCTGTAAAAGTCTTGTCTTGGGCTCTGTGTGATCTGGTCTTGGTAAGAAAATAAAACAAACTTTTTGTCTTTGCTCCCACACAAAATACACAGCTTCTGCTCTGTCGTATTGTCTCCATCGACCAAAACTTTACTCTTTGAAAAGGACGAGAGTAAGTGACCCAGTTGTGGTTATTCTGGTTCTGGCAAAACTAAAATTGGGATTTTCCCTTTAACCCCTCGTTTCACTTTATTGTTGTTTTTACCACAAGTGGAAAGAAAGCCATGAGTTGACAGCCCAAAATAAACCTGTCGCTCTTAAATAATAAATCATCCCGACTGATATATTTAGACGAAAAGAAGTTGAATTTTTTGATTTAACATCAACAAAATGTGTCTGAATCCAAGACACAGACACAACCCTACTGAGAGGTCGGTAAATATGACACGTCACCGTGTGTTTAGAGACAGTTCTCTGCACAAACACATGACATTAGCTGGTGTTACAGTGCTTATTATGGGCTTTATTGTAAGCGACAATAATGATAACCTGTGTGTCATTTCTTTGCGGAGTCTTGGTCACTTTACTGACCTGTCTGCCGACATTACGCTCACATACGAGTCCACTTTGACAGCCAGGACCTTCTTCTTCTTTCACAATAAAGTCCAAACCCGACGGAGTCAGAGAGGTTATTGACCAACACAGTCAGAATAAGATAAGTGTATTTTCACTATCAAAGTTTATCGTCACATCCAGGAAGAAGCAACTACAATATGAGTTTTCACCAGCACTAAAATGTCGGATTCACTCACGTTCTTCTTTATTAGCTTCTGTTGAGTTGTAATCGCTGAAAACTCTTTATTCCGAGTTGTTGTTTTCAGTGTCTTCTCACTATCAACCGTATTTTCTCACGTTACAAGTGTTTTTTAAGGGGGCAGTAGCAGCAGATTTAGCGATAGCTCCTGCATTTCTTATCCAAACACAGCTTTTCTATTGCCATTCACCCATTCACACCTCATCACGCACACATTCATACAGTGAATCACACTCACTCTTTGATACCCGTTCACGGGCTAGTGCCACAACCTCCCTCGACCACTTTTGTGCTCACTTGGTGTTTGAACGATCACTGTTACTATGACACAGCAGAGCGGGCAGAAGCCTTTCACTTTCCACCTTTATATATCATGCACATCTTATCCAAACAATGACGGAATCTGCATGGCACCCACTGGTGCCCCGAGTAAGTCACCTGCCAAGTTTAAAGCCCGTCAAGCGAACCGTTGGGACATGAATGTGATTAACAAATTGTTGCATTAATCACTGCATGCACCCCATTTTCATATAAGGCAATTAAAACAGGATTTAAATTCATCCTACTTTAGTCTATGTTTCACTCAAAGATCGTGAAATTACAACATCAACTGACGTGACCAAAATCTGACCCAAGCCTGACAATCAGTTCTGGATTTCATGTCTGAATGCAAGCCGAGCCCGTCGGGAGGTATCCGAGCTGCTCTGCTCTCTTTCTGGAGTTCGTTTTTCCTTCATTGCAATAACAGCTGTCCGACAGCTTGTAACGTCAGCATGATTCGGTCATAAAGTCATGTTTCCGGTACCTGTGAGGGAGCGCGGTAATTGCATCTCACACTGACCTTGTTTCAGAAACACCCTCATCACTGCACACGAGGCTGAGAAAGACTCTGACACCCAGAGACTCCACTGAGACACTTTTCAGAGGCGGAGGATTAAGGAAACACTTGTACCACAGACCTTTTCCATCATTTTTTTTTTACCTTTCATTCTCATGTCCCTGAAAACTATCCAAGCTGTGCCTCATAATCACAGACAGCAGTAATGATTTCCATATATATTGAATGACCTTTTCTTCCCATGATACAGTGCAGTAGCAGAGACCGGGGGCATCCTCTGCCCATTTAATCTCCCAATTCTTAGACGAGGCAATCTGCAGATTGGTGCCAATGCCAAAAGATAACCTTTATCTTGCGGCGTGACAGCTGAGCTAATCTCCACCAAATCTCTAATCTATCTCGTGGTTACTGTCGCCGCGAGCCAATTCCCACAGACATCAGGCCTCGGGTTAAGTTGATGAAAGAGATGTAGTCGCGAGATAAACCCGTGCCTCTGCAATATCTTTGGAATAAGATTACTACTTTTCTTCACCATTAAACAGCTTTTCTTTGACTGCGAGCTTTAGTTTGTAAACTGTTCCTTCACCTGCACCAAAGTCCAGAGAGAAAATCAGTTTGTGTCCCTGAGTTAAACATGAAGTAAGAAGTTTAACAAACAAACAAACGTCACTAAATAATACATTTGAACTAAGTGATGGAGGGAGAAGTGGATCAACATGTGTGCAGTGACGTAAAATCACTACTTTTCTCTATGGACTTTGGTGGAGTCGAGTGAGGGGTTGACAAACTTTGGTTCTTTAACAGCCAGATAAAGAGGCAGATTATATTCTTGAGACATGTGTTAGGAAAACAAAGTATCCTGGATGAAAATATTTTTTTCCATAAAAAAAAAAAAAAAACGTGTTCTAGATCACGAACAACTGGTAAAAATTTACATTCCTTCATTAGGGAAAACACGGCAAGCAACCGCAAATAAAGAATGTGAGGCTCAAACGGTTTGCCGCGCAGTTGGTGCTTCAGAGGACCGTCTGTCTGTCTGTCTGTCTGTGGTCATTTCACTGAGGCTTCAAAGACAACCCCCGCTTACATGCTTTGTTTGTGCCAGGTTGTCTTGAGTAATAAAAGCAGAGCGGCAACAGAGCAGGTTTTCATAGCCTGAGATAAAAAAGGATTCTCCCTCCCTCACTTACGTCCTCACATCACACGTCGCCATGGTTTTCACCGCTACGCTGACGATGCGCCGCTCTTTATTAGTGCTGGGCGACAGTCGACTAATCATCGATTACTGAAGCGGTTAATCAACTAATGGAGTAATAAATCTGTACCGACGTGCTCCGTGAAATTTCTTTTCCCCTCGAGTGAAAATCCTCCGTCTCTTTGATCGTTTCGGGCGAGACGGGCTGTTCGATCAGCAGAAAGCGAGATGTCTCACTCTGTGTCAAAAACGATGTTGTTCAGATGCACAGTGTGAAACAGCTGCGCGATTATGGAATTCCATTTGTCTTTTTAAGAAACAAATAAAATTTCGATTTAATCATTCAAAAATATTCTATTTCAATGTTTGAAAATACACTTCTTTGCGCTCCCTCACTTGTTCATTGCGCCGTGGTTTTATGTTTGGGGGCAGGCTTCTGGAAGCTGCCGGACGGTTGGCTACTGAGTTTTGGAGCAACAGCTCAATATCTAACGTTTGTCAGATTATAAGCGTTAGATACTTAGAATTCTTTTGTCGGATGTCGACGGGGACGAGTTCCAGACGACTTCCGGTCCGTTGAGCTGTCGCTCCAAAAGGACCAAGCACTAGATCTGGAGCAACCGATCCCTGGAACTCTCTCCCCAAACAAATCCACGACTGCACTGACCTCGCCTCATTCTAGTCTCACATCAAGAGCCACGTCTTTAGAACCGTCTTTAACTCGTAAATATTCAGGACATCTTCATCTATGACTTCAACACATCTTTGAGCGCCCTTTACATAAGCATTACATAAATAAAATGTATTATTATTATTATTGTTATGTCCATTTTAAATAATCAGGTATGATGTAAACCTAACAGACGTTAGTTACTCACAGCCATGGCAGAAGTTGTACGAGTGTTGAGTAATTGGTGAAATTCTCAGAGCTCATAAAAGGGAAACCACAAAGTAGAAGACGATATAAAAGTGAAAAGTTTCTCTTTTTCCAAGAAATGGATTTTACGCAAGTTGTGAACAGTAAATCGAGTTGTTTTTGGATTAAAAAGCACAATGGCTCGATGGTGATGTGGAGAGTTCCTTTGTTTTGATATAATCACCATAAAACATGGCTGGGGGGGGCGGGGTTACATTGTAGTCAGCATGAATCCAAGCCGACCGCAGCTGCTGTGCTCCATTAGAGAAGAAACTACACACTTGTTTTGTTTCGTGCTCTGAGGATTAGGTTACGTTCAAAGTCAGTCGACGATCACTTTAAAGCTGAGGTAGGCAACATGTTTTCAGTGCCATTGATCAGTGATTCCATTAGAACCTTTCAGCATAATGTGAGTCAGGTGATCGGAGAGAGAACTGGACTTCCGCACCTACGCTGTGTTCCATTTGTAGTCGGAACTCGGAATTTCCAAGGGTTAGTGTTAGGGTAACTTAAACAGAAACCGTTAAACATTAATATCGGCCACAGTTATTCTGTCGATTATGTCAAGACATGTGATCTTTTGTTTTGTCCACAAACCAAAATTATTCCGGTTTAATGATTTCTTTTGTTATATGGAGCGAAGAGACTGGGAAATATTCACATTTAAGCAGCTGAAAACCCTGAGAACTTGAT
This sequence comes from Solea senegalensis, assembly GCF_019176455.1. Taxonomy (NCBI): domain Eukaryota; kingdom Metazoa; phylum Chordata; class Actinopteri; order Pleuronectiformes; family Soleidae; genus Solea; species Solea senegalensis. The sequence continues at coordinate 2,620,425 of NC_058029.1, forward strand.
TTAGTGACAAACTGAGTAACCGAGTAAAAATGAGTTAAAATGAGATAAATTTAGTGATAGATCAACAAGCGATTCATTGTTGCAGTCCTGGTTGTTTGGTCCATGAAATGCTGACTGGTGTTTCCCGAAATCCACAAACCAAAATCAAAATTTTGTTTTAAGTAGTGTAAAAACCAACCAATCAATTATAAAAAGAGTCCGATTCATTTAGGAAGGAATTAATAATCCCAATGAAAAAATTTTGATTGGCATTTCCTTAAATATTAAATGAGGACGAGTTGTTTTGTCCACAAACCAAAGTTATTCCATTATAATTTTTTTTTAAATTTTAGATACTTTATTAATCCCCTTAGGGAAATTATTCTCTGCATTTTGACCCATCCTAGAGTTAGGAGCAGTGGGCTGCCACACTCAGTAGCGCCCGGGGAGCAATGGGGGTTGGGTACCTTGCTCAGGGGTACCCCAGCCCTTTCAACCTGGTGGGGACTGGAACCGGCGACCTTCTGGGTTACAAGCCAAGTTCCCTTTCCACTTGGCCACAGTGGTGATGTGATATTCACATTTAAGAAGCTAAACAAATCTGAAAACTTGTTTCAGTCGTTCAAACTGATAAATCACTTGTGAAATGAGCTTTTATTGACTCTTCTCCCCACTCATTTGGGTCCATAACATATCAGAAAAGGTTGAATCAAACCATAATTAGTCATATTTTAATGATTTATCTTGTTATATGGATAAAAACAAGCCAAACAGATTCGTGTGATTCATGAATGAGCTGAACTGAACCGTCGCAGCCCTTCATTTGAAAAAGGTCGGCACTATGATAACTAAAACAGGAACGCAGAGCAATAAACGAGGTTATGTTTTGGATGGTGTAAAAAACCACAGAACACAAACAGAGCCATTATCTGCATTATTCCACTTCATTCCCCACAGGTGCTCCCCCCCCCGTCTTCCCTTCAGTCAGTTAGGATCCTCTTTTCTACCAGCGTGGCTTCTGCGGTTATCAGAAGAGGAACTTTAATGAAGCAATCTTCTTTTCCCCCGACCGTGAAAGAGCTCCGGCGCCAATTACTGTGCAGCTCAACAGGCGAGGGCGACACCTCCTTCCTCTGTTCCTCGCGTCTCTATTGTCTCAAATGACACGGTTTGTTTTTTTTTAATCAAGCCTTTTATTGTTCGCGCGCACAATGAATACTGCGATTACTGACCGGACGGTTTTACGCGGCGACGAGGGGGGGAAACGGTTGAGTAGGTGGTTTGCACGCTTTCCAATTCGGAGGGAATAATGTCATTCTATTCTCGGAGGAAGGCGACCCTCGCGTGCGCCGAGCTCAATCAGTGAAGAAGAAGAAGAAGTGAGGAAGAATTCTAGGAAAAGAAAGGTTTCAAGTCTGTCCTCACAGGAGGTTTAAAGTTCAACGTTAACAGAGCTGTAAATAAAGCAGCGGGTCCTTTTTTATCATCCTTTCCTTTTTGTCCGATTCTTCTCTTTTGTCAGATGTTTTTTTGTGCTGCAGTAAGCATTCTGCTTTCTCCTCCGCCGCAGCAGCAGCAGCAGCAGCAGCAGCAGCAGCAGCAGAGAGTGTGATGCAGTGCAAATGTGGGCCCGTGGCTAGAAATGAATAATGCAGAGCATATATCATTACCATAATAACACGGGCGCCACATAAAGGGAAACGGCAAAATATCACGAGTCATAAAAATATCACTTAGCCGACAAAAGCGCTTGCTGTTGTGTAGCCACGGATGACACAACAACCGATAGTCACCACGAAATGAAAGAATATGTAAAGATCCCGGTGCTAAAACTTCATTTCAGCACAAAAATGAAATACTGGTTTCTGTTCCGCTGAATGCAAGTCTTCCCATTAACGGGGAATAATTACTCACTGGTGTTGCAGAGGATGGAGCTCGATGACGAGCCGCATTTTCAACATTTCCCGCTCCTCCTCGTTGTTTCCCTGACAGCGACGGACAAACATTTAAGTCGCAAAACTTGACAAGAGCGACTACATCTGATCGTTATAATGCCCCGCGGCGGGCTTCGTTACGAGTTCGGAAACAGATTTGCAGGATCCTGATTCCACTGATCTTCAACTTCATGTCACTACAGAGAGTCACTGAATGTTTACAAGAGCCTGGAGGGAAACGAACGCACACAATCTGGCTTTGTGACAAACAAACATTCAACTCTGAAGGCTCCCGGCTAAAGATAGCGTTGTTGTCGTCACTGAAAGTGTCTCGTGAACATTACTTTAGCATTATTGTCGTAAGTAATTAACTGTGGTGCGGACTAGCTCCTGGTGAAGCTAGTCTGAGTCTGTGATTTACCACTATGTTAACCACTTTGTATTGATTTTTTTTTTTGTGTGAGTATGTCACGATATAAGATTTTCAAATATGGAATAGCGGTGTCTCCGATGATACAATAAAATGCTTTGAGAAGTTTTTGGTTTATTTGTACTCATGTATTTCAGTAAGAGAATCAAAAGAATCGTTCTTCCATTCACCGGGCAATCAGTTGTAAAATGATAATAAAGGATTAAGTGTTAAATTAATGAAGTTGTTATTTCATTAACACGTATTGAGGAGAAATCCAGGAGTGTGTGTGTGTGTGTGTGTGTGTGGAGGAGTAATTATAAACATTTGCTTTGCTTGAATAGAAACAAGTTTGAATTTGTGCTGACATGTAAATCAGCTCCTCTGGCTCGGGACTCCCGAGGAAAATCGCGTCAGGAGAGGAAACTGGAGAGACAGAGGAACACCAGCAGATCTGCCTCCCAGACAAAACTGCAGCCTGCTGCACTTTATGAACTAAATGAGTCCAGAGCACGACGTTCAAATTTTTAATTTCACAGCTCTGCAACAAATGCCTGCAGCCTCTCGCTGCTCCTTCCACACCGAGCAGCCATTTGGCCGAGGGATTGGTCTTATTACCGAAAGGTCAGCGATGAGGACGAGCTGCGCTGCCAGCTCTGCCGTGAAGCCGCGCGCTGTATTCCCACGACGCCGCATTAGCCCTGTGGTTTGCAGGTACAGAGATGTAACACCAGGTTTCCAGAGAGAGAAAAAAAGGGGGGTGAGTTACAATTCATCTCAACACTTAACAGAAGAACCGGAGTGTTAACATTTCATTCCGTCGTCCTGACCGCAAATATGTTATTAAGGCACTTTAAATCTTCTTGGCAGGAGCAACAGGAGTGATTTGTGGCTCCGCGAGGGAAATCCATGAAGGCTTTAAGATCCCAGTCACAAGGGTAATGGGATCTCAGAGCGATTGTTTACCTCTGAGTTAGTGTTATTTGTTCGCTTGCCAAACAAAAGATTCTCGTGGCCTCGCGACATTATCGCTCACTCGCTCTGTGAAAGCAGGTGCGGCGACAAAATGTCGGCACGCGCCGCGCTCCGCTTCCCTCGCGGAGCCGTTAATAACGGCCGTGGACGAATGTCTGCCGCTCCCGAACGAGGACGCCGAGAATTCCGCGGCACACATGAATCAAGGGCGCGCTGTGTTCGCTGTCAAACACGCGGCGCAGCGGAAAACATTAAGGATAAATTAAACTCAGGCCGAGCATATGCTGCTCCGGTTCTTCGGGAGTAACTTTATTCCCCCTTTCCACTCCAAACTTTGTGAGTGGAGGAAAAATAATGAGGGCAGACTGGTCTGCTTCAGCAGAGAAAATGATTCTCAGCAGATGTTTCATAGGTGCACTATAGGAGAACGGTGGCCATAACAGTCTGGCACCATCCATCTGCTCCGCCGCCAGACCCAGACATCTTTATTTATCTTCAGGGAAGACGGCTCGCGCACTTTCACTCACCTGCTATTGTACGTTTACAGGTCATGTTGGCGAATATAAACAACTGACACGGTCTGGGGCAAATCTACACCCACTTGAGTTTAATATGTATTAAAATGATGTTTACATTGTGGTTCACGCAGGTTTTTCTGAGCCTAAACTGAGGTCTGTACACTCCACAGAGCTGTCGGGGGACACAGGTCACTGGGTCACTGAGGTCAATCCAGACTCAAGAGTTCAAACCATGACGTCACCTCAATGCTCAGTGTGAAACTGAAATGTTGAGTCTGAATTTACAGCGACTTCAGCCTTTGAACAGACCCTCCCCCCGTCACATTTCGTCTGGTTAATAAACAGAAAAGTGTGAGAGGACAACAGTGAGAAGACATCATAAGGCTTCATAAGAGGGAAATGACTGTCTGTTAGACACTAAGTTAAATAGAGATTTTGAGGTTTAAGCGAATCCAAGGCCGTTTAAGTTGTTTATTTTGCTATTTTTGGAGTCTTTTAATGTTGTCAAGTGGCATCAACTTGATATTTTTACGGGAAAACAATGATTTGAAGACAGACTGCATGTGGTGAAAAGCATCATCGCGCCTGTTATTGACATTTCTGTTTTCAGCAGAAAAGAAGTGTCAGATATTAACAATGAAACGTCTCTGCTTCCCCGTTCTTCATCTTCTAACCATTGGATTAACTTTGCTAAAGGTCAAAGGTCAACATTGCCCGATAAAGCGCCTCACTCGTCTCTGACCCGGCCCTGAGCCTCGCGTCAGCACTGTGAAGCCTGTGTCGTCATGAAGAGGACCACCCTCTCTGGAGAGGTCGGGCTGATGTCAGCGTCTGACACAGACACAAACCATTCCGTCCATATTTATCAAAGGTAGCAGTTACGTTAGAAATCCACTGATTCGAGATGATTCGCCCAAGGTCAAACGGAGCCGCCGCCGTCGTGATTAAACGCTGCGCACGATACAGTGATCCATTCAAACAGCCCAGAGCTACGGGCAGCTAATCCCACACACACACACACACACACGCCTCCCTCATTAATATTGATAACCCTCCCTGCCGTGCTTAATGGTAACACTGTGAAAAATGACGCTGGGTGTGTCACTCGCATATAAACCCACCTCCCCACACCCCGAGGCAAAAACCAGGCAGCACAGACATGAAGATGTTCCCATCAGCCCGAGGAGACACTACGATGATGATGATGATGATGGAGATACACATTCATGTAAACAAAAATCTATTTGTTTTGACACGAGGACATTTTTTAGACTTTTCTGCCACAATAAAAATACGGTGATATCCGTGTTGTTTACGTGACGTTAAAGTCGTACTCAAACAAGCAGCCCCGCCCCTCCCCCACTCACCACATGTGAGCGACCACATGGCGACAGATACAGGGGGCTCGATGATGAGATGGACAATGAAGAAGCTCCACTTGAAGATGGAGACTGAGTTTCACCTCATGTCTGGATTTACGCGGTGGAACGATAAGACAAATGTGCTCTTTGCGTTCATGACTTTTTTATCTATTCTAAAATGAATTCTTTCTCATTTTAATGCTCTTCTCAACATAGAAAAGTGGATCTGCTTGCTTTGTGCAAATCTGTCTGTCACCCTGAATATTTTGAGTTATTCCTTCAACACAGACGGAGTCCCGTGGTTTCCGAGCTAAAGGAGCTAGCGGTCTTCGGGGGTCTCCTTACTACGGTTTGGGGGTCTGCCAGCTTGGTTGGTAACACTGCATACATCATTACTTCGATGTGGGAAGAAATGATCCAGGCTGCGTTGGATACGTAACGTTAGCCTACTACTCTCTGGGTTAGACCAGTACTGACCATGAATGACGTATATTTATCTTATTTCAGAGATGAATGGTTAGGGTTAGTGTTGGTGCTAATGCCGTGCCTGTTTTAACGACATAGATGAGAACTCTGAGGTTGTAGCAGTCCAGGACCAGACCTCTTCTTTCAAGTGGACTGAAGTTTGGTTGCTTGGTCCACATCAGAGGTCTCGGACCACATTCACACCGATCCAAACGAATCGTACCGAAATAGGTAAACGCGCCACTTTTGATTTAACCACACTAAACGAATACTCGTGTGCAAAGAAAAAAAACATGATTTCTGCTTCCTGGCAGAGTCCTTTTACTGGGTTTTCTTCAACACGTACATTTGCTGTGGTGTTAAATCACCTGCTGCTTCCAGGCTGTGGAAAATGTCCCCGGCTAAATTTCTTGGTTTGAAAATGTGGCCCCACGGAGTGTGTAATAATGAACAGAACCTGCTCCAGCCTGGAGAAGCATGTTTGTTGTCCTATGTGGTTTCATACTCATAAAAAAAGACTGAGAAACTATTTTATATGGTCGTTCAACTCTTGTGAAAAAGCCACAGATCTCGTGGTGACCTTGGACTTTTGCACAGCGCTGCTTTTATTTATGTTTGTTCCTCCTTATCCTCTCTTCAACGATTGTGAGTCTTCAGGAGTTTGGATGTCGTCAGCTGGACTTGCTTTTTAGTCTGCTGCCTTTATCTAAAACTCCCGCAGATACAATGACCTGGATGAACCTTCACAGACGAGCAGGGAAATCAATAATTGGATATTTAAAAACCAAACATCTCAGCTGTCTGTATCTGTTTGCCTCCGGCTCACTGGAGCCGATGCCATGAAATAACCCTCCTCCCCGAGTTAAATACACTTTAATTACAGGACTTAGAAAAACAGCACAGAGCCAGCAGAGCGGTAAATATTGTTGAAAAATTATTAACGATTTTCCAGCAAAAATCAGCTGGAGGACTCGCGGGGAAAACGCTGCTCGCTGCAGTGAATCGTTCTCTTCCCTGTTTCAGTGTGTGACTCTGTAATCACAGGATCTGCTGTGATGTCGTATCACGACTTTCATCCTTTTTGGGTTCTATTTTACTGCTTTTACCGTTCTCAGATTACACGGTGTGCTTGAACGCGACTTTTACGCCGCTGAATATTCTGAGGCATCTTAACTGTCAATGACTGTAAAAAAAAATGATGCGTCTTTATTTTTTATTATCTTTATCATGACTGCATTTTGCCGCGTTTCCACCGCCTCGACTCGCGTGAGCTGAGGCGTGACGTCACCAGACTGCCGGCAACCGATTGGTCCGAGTGACGTCACAGGAAGAGAAGTCCGACACGAGAATCAAGCCGAACAGTGCTGAACTGTAGATGAGTTAAAAAGACTTAACGATCCTTAAAAACGTGGGTTAATCTCGATAGAAAATCTCAATATTTAACAGCTGTAACAATGTAAATGTCCCTATTGTGGGAATAATAAAGCATTATTTTGTCATTGCTTTTGTTTTTCTTTGATCTTTTTCATTCATTTCACCTTTATTTTAACCAGGTTAAACAAAACCACTAAAGCTTTATCCACACGATGTGTACGTCTTTAAACGCTGCAGTATATATGCCAGGCCTGCAGGTGGCACTGTAGGCTTCCCAAATCACTGACATGTTAACGAAACGTTTGCGTATTCTCTGAAACTCAGTCGTGCGTGTGCAGCCCTAATGCGACACTGAACTAAATTAGTAATAAATGTTGATATTCAAGATTATTTTCCTGTGACACGTTGTTGACATTGACTTTAATAAAAGACAAAAGTAGTGAATATTCCTGATGATGTAATTACAGCATGGTCCAAAAGTACAATTCTGACGCGTCAGAGAAAGCAGAGAACGCTCTCGTAATCCCAACTGGATCAAATCAGAAATTCCAACCTCTAACGTCATGAGCGTGTGATGGAACGACCAGCTGTGTGTGTGTGATATCATCGGGGAGAGATGGCTCCATTTTAGGCACCGTGGATGAATGACATCACAGTGGGAAAACTCAGGGACCGGAGTGGAAGGACGCTGGTTCCAAAGGGCGGCCGTGTTACTACACAGCGTGTAATGAAGAGGATCCAAGTGACAATTCACCGACGTCAAAGACATCTTCACATGTTTGGGTTTCTTCTGAGCAACATATTTAATGAAATGTGAAATACCTGTAAATAACCTGTATTGATAAATGGTCAATATTTATATTAGGGGCGCTGATTGAAAACACAGAGCTGGAAGCAGAGTTGGGTACAAATGACTGAGTAAAGCAAATTATTGGCTAAGTCACATGAGACGACATACATTATTATACTGCTGATGGAACAGCATCCGTCAATCTCATATAATTATCGCTAATAATTGCGAGTTATCCGACTGTGTTGATATTTAGCCACATTTCAAATTCTATCTCTGTACACGATTTGACCTCGACTTGGACGCTCACCGCCGCCGCCTGTGTAGGCATATTCCCAGATTAAGGTTTTCACAAATAACTCTGGTGCTGCATCAAACCTCCCACAGCTCCATCCACATCCAGTTCACTCAGCAGCGCCTCACATTTCCCACAATGACTTTTGACAGCCTGACGGAGGAGAAAAGAGTGAACCTATTACTGAAGCTGCACCAGGGGTTGGGGCTGCGTTGCATCGTAACTATTTGAGCTGCCTCGGGGCTTTTATTTATTATTGTTATGGTTTCGGCAGCTGAACATTGTTCATCTCTCGCTCTTTTGTGCGAGTGATGTTTGTTTGTGCGTCTGTGAGGAGGAGAGAGCGCCGCGGCGGCGCAGGAGCGCAGCCAGCAGCCAGCGTCAAGGTGTCTTTGTTCGTGGATTTCGGCTCGAGACGTCGGCGTAATCGACCGGCGGTACAAAGGAAGGGAGCGTCAGCGGCTCGCCGCGGTCACACTGCAACTAACGCAGCCGAAACGGGGAATAACACAAGCAATAAGAGAGGAACAGAGAGGCAGAGAGGAGTGTTTCTACCACAGGGGAGTTATCAGAGCGAGGCTGGAATGATTAGATTCAGAGGAGAACGTGTGATCAGTTTTACAAATCACTTCTACAGTCAACGACAAACATAGTAGTTTCATTTGGTTTCATTTGCTTAAAAAAAATGATTGAATCTGATTTCAGTTCCTCACGCCCGGACGCTTCTCTGCTTCTCTGTGTAACAAACCTTAAATATTTGAATAAATGTGGAGTTTTTTCGACTGAAAAACGAACCAGCAGATAGAACAAGCAACAAAAGGAGAGCTGCAGATGATTTTCCACTTTTCCTTTTCATAGTAATGCACGATGTTATCAGCATATATATCAGTATCAGCCAACACTGACCTCTGAACTCATGTATCAGAAAAACACGATCAACATTTCCAGGTCGACGACAGTTTCCTTAACGATTGCAACAAGTTCCCAAATTCACTTTTGTTAAGACATCACTGGTGTGATAAATCAACACAATCCAGACTGAAAGTACTGTTTATATCTTGATTCCCGTTGACAAGAACTGTATTTATTTGTGCAGGAAAACACAGTTTCCGTCACTTAAAGCACGAGCTGCAGCGTTTACTGTACATTACAGTGTAAATCCACAGTTAAAGGGAACGACAGAGGGAGAAAAATGGCCAAACGTCAACTCCTCTTGTGTTTCAACATGTTCCTGTGGGTCTCAATGTCTGACGACTGTCACGGTGACAGGCTGAGCCGATCTGAGATTTAGCTCCGAGACAAATTCAAAGAGTCGCTCGTGGCGGAAAGTAATACTCGTCTTCTTTGCACTGTACAGGACTGATTTTCTTCAGCCTTTGTTATGACAGACTCTTCATAGTCGGAGAGATCGTGTTAACGTACGTCCTGAGTCAGGGACGGATCATGTGAGGATCAGGTCTGAATCCGTCCAGACGGCGTCCTCAGATCCCGTCGTCAAAAGAAATTGACGTCGACAGATACGGGTACGTCTTCAATCAGGGTAAACCCATGGCCGATATTTCACACCACAACAACAACAACAACAACAACAACAACAACCTCACTCTTTATCTTCCACATGAGGGTCTCATGGGGAGCTGGTGCTAATCCCAGCTGACATAGGGTGAAAGGCAATAAACAATTACTCGATTAATCAATTATTAAATGAATCTTTTCGATCTTTTAATAATCGATTAATCGGTTTTCTCACTATTAAAACGAGATTTCTGATCGTTTCAGCTTCTTAAATGTGGATATTTTCTGGTTTCTTTGCTCCACATGAACAAAGAAATCATTAAAAACTGGATCATTTTGGTTTGAAGACAAAAGAAGACACTTGAGAACATCATCATTTCCAACTTTGACAAACACGGATACACATTTTCTGACATGTTATGGACCAAACGACAACTCGATTAATCATGAAAACACTCCAGGTTAATCGATGATGAAAATAACCGTCTTGTTTTGTCCAAAAACCTCCTTATATGGAGCAAAGAACCCAGAGAATATTCACATAATCCTTGCCGATTAATCCCTAGCATCAAGCGATCCATAATTTCATGTTACAGCAGCGTAGTAGAGCAGATGACTGTATTGGTATAGCAACAGCTTTTAACCGTGGCCGACGGTTAGAAGGCAGAGACCTTGGATGGATGAATGAATTAATGGACGAATGGATGAACGTTATATTTTTTGATCACCTCGTGCCAAAGATGTTAAAACTAGATTAGACCTTGAGCACTTTTGTGGCTGTTAAACGGTGAATTTATGTCTCTCGACAGGATTCTGCGCTGACAGACACAAAGCAGGGCTCTCCATTTTTACACACACACAGACACACACACACACAGACACACACACGCACACACAGCCGGGGAAGAGACTGTAGGTGAGACGAAGGAGACTGCAGATTTTAACCACGAGGACGGCAAATTCTCTCCAACCACGACAGAAGCGGTCTGAGGTTCTTCTCCTGACCCTCGCAGCTTCTGCCACGTTTGTCGATCGTTAACAGTGAATGTCTCACACACAGTTGTGTGTGTGTGTGCGTGCGTGAAGGGCCTGTGTCTGCATTTGTCGGCAGGAATGAAATGAAAAGAATAACCTTTCAGCCGGGCTAACCTGGCCCGAGAGCGAGGAGAGCGTGGCATACAAATGATGTGCGTGCGTGTGTGTGTGTGTGTGTGTGGCCCGCTCATGCGAGAATGTAAACGGCGCCATGGTCGTTTTTTGCATGAGAAATTTTGATGTTGAGTGCATCTGAACCGTATCTCCCCCCTCCCTCCCCCTCCCTCCAAACGTCTCTTTTACCCCTTCATTGTTAGCAGACAGCTAATCTGTTTGGGTGCATCGCAATAGAAAGACGTTTAATAGATTTTGATATCATTTTAGAGCATAAAAAGAAACACATACACACACGGGGAGGGGGGGAGCGGGGGGGAGGATTATCCTGGAGAAGCTTAATTGTTTCCCAGGCAACTAGTTCCCCCACTAAGAAGATGACTGTGAAATTTCCGCTAGCAATTATTTTACTTTCAAATGACTTGCCCTTGTCCTCTGGCTAAATCCTTCAACCTAGATCTTTTTTTTTTGGAGGGGGGTAGGCAGTGGGATAGGAGGGTGTGTGTGTGTGTGTGGTGAAATAGATTATAGAGTCCTGGAGGAAAACAACATCTCTTTCAGCCTCCAGTACAATAACAAAACTGGGGCTGCGAGCCGGAATGAAAAGGTTAGCGAGCGTGTTTACGGTTAATGACGGTGGGCTTGTGATGAGACCCAGCAGGGGCGATTAATTCATGCAATAAACAGCGCCGTCGAGGGGGCACTGATTCCAAATCACCAGATGACTCGCACAAAGCCGCCGTTTGGTTTCCCTCAATTATTTTAAGCAGGTGCCACAAAAAACAGTCCCTAAACATCGGCTGCCATTTTCTTTTCCTAACGTGCAACAAAAGTGCTGATTCACACGCCGATAAGAAGCATGGTCATCGTCCATGACTGGCTCCTGCCCTGCATCCCAACGACTGATGCTCCTGTGGTCTGCCACCCTGTCTCTTCCTCAAAGAGCAGCAGCAGCAGCAGCAGCAGCAGCAGCAGCAGCACAATAATCATTGTCTGTGGTAAATCCCCAGGAGCGAGGGGGGGGTGCTTTTTCTTTTTTTTAAAGTCACACTACCTCTCATTTTCTTCCATTTCAGTGCAGCCGTGATACCGTGTGATCTAAAAAAGCCGTTTTCCCTCTTACTGCAGCAACAGTGCGGCCGTGTTTGCTCTAATTCACCTGAGATTACCATCTCCAACAAAACAACACAACACACAACAGCAGCAGCAGCAGCAGCAGCAGCATTATTATTATGGGAAGAGAAACAAAAATAAAGCATGGCCCTTCCTTTGTACAAACAGACAAGAGAGCACACTTCTGCTGCCGGCATCCATTACAGCGTGGAAATCTGTGCCGTTGTGGATCGGGAGTTATTTGGGAAATGGGAGCAAATCATTACCTGCAGTTTGGAGGCGGGTCTAGTGTTATTTCTGCCAGCTCTTTCTGAATCCTGGAAGAGAGACAGACAGACAGACAGAGATATGATCGTTACATTTCCACAGTATGAGGAGCTACAGGCCTTTATCTTCAGCGAGACGTGACATGATTCCACCATCTATACGAGAAGCATGCATGACATAAGAAGGAGACAGAGGACATGAGAGGATGAGACTGAGGAGATGAGAGGATGAGACTTAAGAAGTTAGACGGGACTCCAGAGAGGAGATGATGAGAAGAAGATAAGACTGAGAAGATGCGAGGATAAGATGGAGGAGATGAGAGGACGAGAGCATGAGACTGGAGGTGAGAGGATGAGATTAAGGAGATGAGACAATGAGACAATGAGACTCAGGACAGGAGATGATGAGACTGAGGACATGCAAGGATGATACTGAGGAGATAAGAGGATGAGACTGAGGAGATGAGAGAGGACATGCAAGGATGATACTGAGGAGATGAGAGGGATGAGAAGAGGATGAGACTGACTGAGGATGATGAGATGAGAGGACATGATGATACTGAGGAGATGAGAGGATGAGACTGAGGAGATGAGAAGAGGACATGTGAGGATGATACTGAGGAGAGAGAGGATGAGACTGAGGAGATGAGAAGAGGACATGAGGGATGATACTGAGGAGATGAGAGGATGAGACTGAGGAGATGAGAAGAGGACATGCAAGGATGATACTGAGGAGATGAGAGGGATGAGAGGGATGAGACTGAGGAGATGAGAGAGGACATGAGGATGATGAGATGAGAAGAGACATGAGGATGATACTGAGGAGAGGAGAGGGATGAGAGGATGAGACTGAGGGAGATGAGAGAGGACATGCAAGGATGATACTGAGGAGATGAGAGGATGAGAAGAGGATGAGACTGAGGAGATGAGAAGAGGACATGCGAGGATGATACTGAAGAGATGAGAGGATGAGACTGAGGAGATGAGAAGAGGAAATGCGAGGAGGATACTGAGGAGATGAGAGGATGAGATTGAGGATGAGAAAAGCATGAGACTGAGGAGACGGAAGGAGTTTTGGGAGAAAACAACCACCATGAATGTCAGTGCTACAGTGGTTGGTGTTTTGTTTCTTTTACTCCAGGAACCTCTTTCCTCTTTCACTGGATCTTTCAATTGACCCAAAAAACAGGATTAAAAAATATCCCTGACTGACAAACATTCAAGGCTATCTGCACGATAACGGACGGAAGACGAGCAGCAAATTTCCACTACTGACAAAAATAAAGAAGATGAAGAAGACATTAGAGTGTTCACCCACAGCTCGTCTTCCCACACATGCTAATCAGCAATGCAGAGTCATTTCATCCGAGAGTGAATGCAGATTAAGCACAATCCCACTCCTTAATTTACTATGTGTTTATTTATTTATGTTCTAAAGAGATTTTCTGCCTTTATTTAACCTGACAGCATGAAACATAGGGAGTGTAATCAAACCCAGGTCACAGCTGGAGACAGTGCCCTCAAAACCCCATTAAAACCTGGGTTTGTTCTTTTGTTTTTACCACTGGGATTGAGGTGCGAGCGACGTAAAGGAAGTGTTCACACTGTGTCACCAGCCACGTAAAAAAACGCAGCGATGAGCACGAGCTCTGATCGCGTGCAGCAGGTAACTGAGCAAAGTGACGACTCAGACTCCAAAAAGTCACGTACGCGTAAACGCTGCGCTTCAGGCGAACGCGGAGCCCCGCCTCCTCCACAGAGAGAGACGTACAGAACCTCCTCAGCCAGCCCTGCTTAGATCATTCTGTCGTAGCCTGTGTTGTGGTTTTATTTTGGTGACTGGTGGACGTAACAGAGCGACAGAGACACGGACAGAGGGAAAGAGCCTGTTCAAACAAACGAGGCTGGATTGGGAATATCACTTTTTGAATTTCCTTCCCGTTCGTGTGTGAGTGCGTTTTAGTACAGTGTCGCACTGAATACTGTGGATGTTTGAAATGACAACGTCAGTAGGACTACACTCCTTTTACATAACTTCACAGCCGCAGGCACAGAGAGAGAGAGTTAGAGAGAGAGAGAGAGAGAGGCCTTTATAGTTAAACAAACAAAAACCCTGTGTAAACATCTCTCTCTTTCTTTCTCTCTCTCTCTCTCTCTCTTTCAGACACTAGCCACACTCACACATTTTCATCTTTAATCAAAAACAGTCGTCGTCGAATGCCATCGCTGGTGTATCTGATGGTTCAAAAAGCCAATCAAACATGATTTAACTTTGCCTAACATCAACATCCGACGTCTGGACTGACAGCACTAAAACTGACTGACTTCGCTGGCTTTCTCCAAATATTGGTTACGCTATTGGTTATAAGGACCTTGTGACAGATGACCCCACCCTTGGCCGGCCTGAGACTTGCAACCAGCTCCTGCTGCCCTGACGACAAGAAAATAGCTTCCTCTTCCCAATGCCAGAGCGCCGAGGTAGAAAAATGCATAAATTGATGCACCTTTAAATGAAAACACCGCAGTGTGGATGAAGCCTTCAGCTGAACTGACAGAGCCAGGCTCCATCTCGTGTTTCTTTACCTCTTGGCACTAGTTGAAAGTTTAGCAGCAGTTTTACTGGAGATCTTGGTCTCCTTCTTTTTGGGCTGTGCTTGCTCCCGCTCCTGCTCAGGAGGCACGGACTCCCTTTGTTCGATGTCCGAGCTTCCCCCGCTGGTGCTGGGGCTGTCGTCCGGTCTCTGCACTTCGCTGGACATCGTGGGCCCTGCGCGGGCGAGAGAGCGAGAGAGAGAGAGAGAGAGAGGGAACATAAATGTCAGCGTGAGAACAAAGTGCTTGTCCGCCTGCCATCACCGAAGGGGAGATTTGAGGTGAGCCACTGCAAGACAGGTTTAATTTAATGAACGGCTGATATGGGCGTGTGCAGGCGTCTGACAGATCTGTGAATCACACACGTGCAGGAATCCCAACCCTTGTTTATAGCGGAACAATCATCAAACGAAGCGCGAGGTGTTGAAGAGTATTGGCTGACAGTTTGGGACGACTTTATTACGAGTGGCCTTAATGGCCTTGATTTATTATATACAGTGAACGCCACGTTTTCTCCCTGTGCAATTATTTATTTTCTCTTTTATTTGAATGGAAACTGGGAGTTAATGTGGACTGTGGGTCTTAAAGTCAATAAGTGACATTGTACGTTGTTGAGTTTGTAATTTTATACTTTTTCACATCACAATCACGTCACTGATTAGAGAAAACAATCATTGAATTAGCCTGTAGGTGTTGAACAGCGTTGACCGACAGTTAAGACATTGTTATAAGTCTTGATTTATTAAATCCAGTGAACACCATGTTTCTGCCTTGTGTCATGATTGATTTCCCCCTTTAGTTTAATGGAAAAGGGGGGAATGGGTCAATGATAGTAATACACATATACAATAATCATTACGGTGAGGTAAATAAAAGTCAGTATTTGAGCTGGCATGTAGTAAGTCAAAAACAATCATCGAATGAACCTCTGAGTGTTGAATTGTTGGGGTTGACACATTAGAAGACTATAAACGAGTGTCCTTAATGGCCTTGATTTATAGCACACAGTGCACACCATACTTCAGCCTTGTGTAATGAGTGATTTTCCCTTTTATTTTAATGGAAAAAGGAGAATTAATGTGACTGTGTGGGGCCAATGTTACGTCCTAGTACATTTCCACAATGGCTCTCAATTCTCCAATCATAAATTATAGTAATACACTTATACAATAATCAATAACAGATCAGAACGACACTCTGGACATAAAGAGGAGATCAATGCACATGGATTTTGTTTTTCAAATATGACGAGGCAGAATCTATTTCCTCTGCCATCAAAGATCCTTTATTTACTTTACTGTAAATATGTGCATCTTTCTCTCTCCAGGAATCTAACATCAGGTGGTACACGAGTAAATCTGCTCAGTGATCTGCAGGACAACCGCTCCAGAACCAGAACCAGAACCAGCCTGAACATAAAAACATATTAAGACTGTGTCTGTGATCCTTATCATAATGAATATCAATCGTAAACAATCAAACCACAGGCACGGTGTCTCGTGTTTCAATGGGTTCAGATTGAAGGACTCTTATGTGCATTTTTTGTCCGTCTTTAATAAAACTTAATAAAAAAGTCTCAGACCTGTCTGTCTGTGTAAAGATTGGAAGCCATTATTGTGAGATAGTCCAAATGTTTTGACTGCATGACTGAATTTTAGGTTTGTGTGTCATTATTTGAGGTAGTAATCAGAGTTTTGATCTTGGTTTCTTTGTTTTGCAATAGCAAATGTTTTTTGCGATATTACGTACAAATTTAGATAGTTAATCTTAAGGTAGTAAGGCTGAATTTTACGATTATGAGTCACTATTTCAGGATAGTCCTAAATTTGACATTTGTTTTGTGATAGCATTTCCAGATATAGAATGTTACGATATCGAGACAGAAGAGACATTATTTTGGATTTAACTGATCTAAATTTTTAGATGTAACTCTCAAATTTAAGATGGTGAATCAATATTTTGAGATTTTTAGATAGTAGGTCAGAAGGTCATTATTTGAGGTAGTGATCAGAATTTTGATGTTGGTTTATCAACATTTTGAGAGTGAGTATTTTAAAATTTTGAATTTTAATCTTAAAGTAGTAAGGCCAAATAATACGATTATGAGTCACTATTTCAAGATAGCTGCAAATTTGAGATAGTAAGTCAAAATTTGGACAATGGAGGGTTGGAATTTTGAGACCTTACTTTAGTTAAGATTTTAAAATAGTGAGTCACTCTTGTGCGATCGTATTTCCGAATATAAAAAGTATTAGTACTATCGAGACAGAAGGTCATTATTTTGAGATCTTTAGATGGTTATTCTTCAGTCAGAATTTTGAGATTGTGACTCAATTTTGACAACATTTTAAAAGTCATTATTTTGAGATCTTTAGATGGTTATTCTTCAGTCAGAATTTTGAGATTGTGGCAATGGTAAGTCAACATTTTAAAAGTGATTATTTTGAGATAATCCAACATTTGAGAAAGAAAATCACTGTTTTGTGATAGTATGTCCGAATTTAGTGAGTCAATGTTTTGAGTCATCATTTTTGAGATGTCAAAGTTTGAGATAGTAAGTCTGAAATTTAAATCAGTGAATTATCCAAGGTTATTGTGAGATAAATTAGGGTTAGGGGTTAACCCTAATTGTGACATTAGGTCAAGTATTTTGCATTAGCGAGCCAAGATTTTGCGAGTCGCTATTAAAATTTGGGGATAGTAAGTGTGAAAATTAAGACAGTCAATCATGAGTTTGAGATAGTCAAACTTTTCAAAAGAGGGAAAGTCAATTTGTGGAGAGAAAATCAGAATGTTCAGATTATCTGGAGATTAATGGGAGTCAAAATTATGAAATAGTAAGCAGTTGTTTGGCAATAGTTGGTCCAAATTTAGAAACGGTAAGTCATACCAAGATAGAGGCTCATTATTCTGAGATGGTCAGTCACACAGTTCAGATAACGTGTCACTATTTTCAGATGAAATTTGAGATCATTTACATTCAGTGGGTCATTGTTTTGGGTACAACTATTCATTTGTTAGACATGAATGAATCCACACCTCCATCTAGGATGTAAATTATATATAACATATGATATATACTATATAACACAGCAGCAGCAGCAGTATATAAACAGCTGTGTGTGTTGACTGATAACTGGTGATTATGTTGATCATGTACAGACAGAATGAAGTGGTTGTGGACAGCACAGCTGACCCTCTACCCCGACCGGGGGGGGGGCGTTTCACGGCGGTGATGAGGGGAATGTACCCGGTTCAATAACCACTGCAGATGCGAAGACATGACCGTATTCACCGCCCCCCCGAAAAAACCCCAGCAACAACACGGACAAGTTCACGGTGTTTACGTGGAAACAAACATCCCTTAAGTCAACGTTTGTGGGCAGAAAAACACAACACGATGGGGGTCGCGTGGAAGCTAACCGTCCTACAAAAGCGGCCGTGAACGTTGTGGGGAGCTAGCTAGCGTTACGAGGCCGGGGGGAGGAGGCGGGAAGTCGGGTCGTTACATGACTGCTGCGGGGTTTGGTTGTTTTCAAAGCGGGGTGAAAAACGAAAGAGGGGGAGAGGAGTAGAGGAGGGCCCCTGTGTTTTAAACTCGGGAGAAAATACGCAGACGAGAAGGCGTTTCTGCCGGGCTCGTCCCATCCAGCCCACCGCGGCGGCGGCGGCGGCGGGGCTGATGGAGGACCGTGACCGGCGGGAGCCGCGGTGGCGGTGGCGGCCGGGAAAATGTGCGTGTCCTCGGTGTGTGCGAGTGTGTGTGTCTGGAGGAGCAGTGTCCACATTGCGCGTGGAAGAGTAGAGTGACCCTGCCTGGGCACAAAGAGAGGTTCGTCCCACACACATCAACCACCACCACCACCACCACCTCCTCCTCCTCCTCCTTCTTCTTCACGGGGGAAAAGGACACTTTTCACGGGACATTTACTTACTTTTCGCGGATCTGCGACGCGCGGCGGACTGCGTGTGTCGCTATTACCTGGCGGCTGGCCGTCGATGCTGCAATCCCCGCGTCGTAAATCCCACGGTAGCGGAAAAAAGTATATCCTCACACACGGCCGTGTGCTCGCTCCCGTGTCCTTGCTATTTAACTGGAGGTAGCAGCAGCAGAAAAAGCGATTACAGAAAACTGAGGCAGCGCCGGACCGCCTCCGTGCGCGCTCCCGACACACTGACGGGGCGCACTGCTGGGCGCGTGCACGCGAGCGGCGAGATAAATGAAATAAAAATGATGGCTTAATTCATTTGCAAACTTTCTCTAAAGTATGACTCGAATGAAAGAGAAACTTTTTACGAGGCCAAGTTAGAAAGTCAATAATTATTTATTATTTATTTAAGTCCAAATCCTGAGAGCAAGTCATCATTTTCTTCATTCTGGGATATGTAATTAAAAAATGTTTACAGTCGGGTCAAATTTTGAGAGTTGTGCAGACTTTAATCTCAGAATTCTGACTTTATTCTTGTTTGCTAATATGGTCGGTTAACAGATCGCCTAACCCTATTCGCTAGCTTAACTTCAAATTTAGGGTGTGCGTGTAAGTTTAAGTCACATGCTGAGTTTAAAGTCAGAATTCTGAGAATAAAGTAAAATATTTTTTTCCTCTGTGGCTCTAATCCTCTTCTGTACATTTGTCAGTAAGACCAGATTCTGGCATAATTATTTAGAATTTTGAGATACGAGATCAAAAAGTTTGATAGTGTGAGACCCAATTTTGAGATAGTTATTCATAATAAGTTGAATTATTTTTCAGATAAGACCACATTTTATTGCAGTTATTCACTATTTTGAGATAATAAGTCTAAAGGTTTCATGGTGAGACCAAATTTTGAAAATAATTCAGTATTTTGCAATAAGTCAAAAAGGTTGAACATAAGACCAAATTTTGGCAAGTTATTTGAGAGTGAATGCACATTTTTGAGTGAAAATTTATGGTAATTCTTCTTTTTTAAGAGAAGCCGTTACTTCTCAATTTTGAGAAGTCAAAGTTGAGTCAAAACTTTGCTGTAAGAAGTCATTAGTTTTTTCAAATGCATTAAAATCATATAACGTTATGTCCATTATATGTGGGGTCAATTACACTGAGGCAGCCATGTTTGTTTGGTCATAATATTCTTGAGCACAAACGTGGATCTGTCAGATCTTTGAGGGAAAAACAGTTCAGTGAATGTTGACGTAAACTTTTGAGTTCACAAATCAATGGTCGAGCTCAGCGCGCGCGTGTGTGTATGTGTTTGCTTATATAACCACCTCATACACAGCTTTAAAAAAGTTCAACAACAAACTTTGTTGTTTAAAATTTAAAACCCAGGGCCATATAGTCAGGTAGAGTCTGAACAAGTATCTCCCAGCTTTACAAAATGTCAATAAAACAAATAAAAGGTAGTAAGAAATCCTTGGGATTTTGGTAAAAAGTATATATATAAAGTAAGCAAGGCCAGTTCACAACCAGCAGCATCACAGTGAAGGTCTCACACCTCCTCACACTGGTGACAGCAACAGTTTTGGGTTAGAAAGAGGAAGTGAAACTCCTCTGTCACTGAGGCATGACACAGCCTCACAGTTTTCACAAGCACAATCATATAAGCTTTAAAAGAAGCCATTAACATCTGCTCAAAACATTTATGACCGATGAATGACATTTATAAACATGCTTTGTGATGTTTTTTTTTGACATTTTTAGTCATTATACTGAGACATTAGATGACAAAGATATTGATAGAAGACCAAATCTTGGGATAGTGATTGCCCTAGTTTGAGATATAAGCCAAGATGTTTGATAGTAAGACCAAATTTGTTGGTATTTATTTGCTATTTTTAATAATAAGTCAAACCAACTATTTTGAGATAATAAATCAAAATGTTTGTCATTAAGACCAAATTTTAAGGTGGTTATTCGCTGAGTCAAAGTTTTTGATTCTAAGATTTTAAGACCAACTTTTCAAGATAAAAAATCCAAAAAAAGCTTCATATAGCATGACCAAATTTTACGATACCTCACTCGCGCTTGGCCGAGTTTGCTTATTTACGTAGGGTGCAAATCGCCAATTATGGATGCCAAAATTCAAAATGTGCCAACTTCCTGTTGAGTTGAAGCCATGTTCGTCTTGGTCTATAACATCTTCCCACCAAGTTTCTGGAAATTAGGTGGAATCCAATGTGTACCGAAGTCATAGGGCACTTCCTGTTTCGCGGTGAACGGTCGAAATTCGAGGGTTGCCGTGGCCACGCTGTTTTGCATCCGTAAAACCTTTTGACAACTTTTCATCTGTGATGTGTGTAGTACAAATTGGCACTTTTTTTATGTCTGTATAACAAACTCGGATGACTTCACTCATTTACGGAGGGTGCAAATCATAAAAAATGGACGGCACATTTCAAAATGGCTGACTTCCTGTCGAGTTGAGGCCATGGTGGTGTGGTTTCCCACCAAGTTTCCGGGAAATTTGATGGAACTCAATTTTGCCTCACCTTAGGGGTGCGCGATAGAGCCCTTGAGCAATGCACGGGTCCAGGAACTATGCCAATATCGCATTTTTGCACGTTAACCTCCTCAAAAATGACCGCGAAACCATGGATATAATAATAATCTGAAGGAATAATAGGTTCATTGCACGAATTGGTGCCAGGAGCCACCTGATTAGAAAAAAATGTATTCAGGTGAACCCCCCCTTGCAGTGTAGGGCCCCGGGCATTAGCCCGCGCTCTGCCGTCTCTGTTACAGCGGCCCTGGTCGCAGGGCGTGTGTGTAATTACTCTGTCTGCCGCCTTAATCTCAGTCCAAACACGCCTCATTGTTGTGATGAAATCAAATGACAGCTTGTTCACTGGCTGTTGAGGCCATTTGTGGCTTAACCGTCTCATATCGTGCAGGAAAAACAAGTTTTGTTTTACACCGAAGAGGAAAAAAACAAAGTCATTTAAAATAATAATTGACATACATTGGTTAACTCTCTATAAAACATGTAGCAGTTGCTTGTTTGGTTTCCTGCGACGCTGCCTCCGTATATAAATCATTTGAAATGCTATACGTTTAATACATATCTTAGTAGGCGATAGAGGAGGGGGGTATTTAAAATGAGGACTGGGCATAAAAATGTGTCAGTTTAACAGCGTGAAATGATGAACAGTTGATTTCATGCCCTCGTCATGTTGTTTACTTGTTGCCTGTTTGTCTGCGTCGCCCTAAACTCGCGTCTGTAATGGACACAAATTCCCCCACAGGGACGGTTAAAGTTACATCCCCAAACCCTTCCATTCTGCTCTGATTTACATGTAATTGTCAAGCGTGTCACACGTGAATGCTCCTCCTCCTCCTCCTCCTCCTCCTCCTCCTCGTCACTGGAGGGGTCTCACAAGTGGTATAGTTGCATTTACCGGGGCGCTTGACGGCCCGCTATTATGCTTAATACAAAACAGCTAAAACATGCTAAGTGCAACCACATGACTGCCACCTCAGATTAAGTCGCGTGCACAGCGGTGCTCTGTGCTCTGCGGCCGGGTCGATGGAAATGTTCAGATGTGGCGGCGCTCAGGTTACAGCTGCAAAAAAAAAAAAGGGGAAATAGACCTTTTATGACAGCCAAATGTAAAGAATATGAAATAAGTGAGTTTATTCTTTGTTTGTGCTGCTTTTCTCACCAATAAACACACGTTTGCGAACGGCTCGCTCTCCCTCACCAAAGTCCATCGAGAAAATCAACGTTTTTAGCATTTATTTATTTTATTTATTTATTTATTTAGGTCCTCTGGTTCGTCTGTGTCACTCACTTAGAAAAAAATGAAGGATTTTCACAGAATATCACATTTAAACTCACTGACTTAACTTACTCACAGCAGCAGTGGGTCGATGCTCCATGTGTGCCGTGATGTTAAATCCCTAAAATTCTCAATGGGCTTTGGTGCAGAGAGTGAGATGCTTACAAACTTTATTTTTCAGTCAGAAACGGCCGTCTAATAACCATGAAATAAAGATGTAAACATAACGTGAGCCTGTTTTAAGTGTTTCTGGTTGGTTCCGGAACCTTTAACTGAAATCTAGTTATTATGCTTTATTTATACCTTTTTTTATATAACATCACAAGTTTGATTTCTTTCTCAATGGTCATTAATGTAAGTGGCCTTATGCCTAAATAAATCACCAATGAGAGGCAATATTTTCTTTTTCCATAAAGGGATGTGATATCTTTATAAGTACATTTACAAACGTATTAGCATTAAAATAGAACGTCGCTTTTTCAGAGTTTCAACGACGCACTGACTGTGTAAATATAATTTACACATCATCTAATCTTTATTTCACTGCCTATATTTCAGACATTTTCAGATTAACATACCAAATCAAAGTAGAAAAGGTAAAAAAGTACATTAGTAACAGCAAATGTACTCGTCCAATCACTCATCACGGTAAAATATTCACCACGGTTTCCAAAAGCTGTCTCGCGTATAAAGGCTGTAACTCTGCCTCTGGAGCTAAAAGCCCACACTGTAAATGTAAAACATAATATTCCTGAGAGCTGAAGCCTTTATAGTCTGGATTAATAACCACATACTCAGAGGTAATGGCTCACAGGAAGCACGGCTCTTTTCTTCTCCTTTTCTCCCGAGCTAATCCTCCGAGATCTGTCGGAACGCCGGAGGGGGAAGCTCGGTCGTAAAAAGTACGGGGAATAAATTATTCAATAACTGGCTCCGAACGACGTGAACACAGTGAAATGTCAGTTCAAAAAATAATTTATTCAAATAGAAATAAATAGAGAAAAGTCATAGATTACACACGACCAACAGTCCCCGAGGGGAAGATCCTTCACAGATCAATAAAACACTTAAAACACATAAAGGTCTGGGATTTAAAGCACGTTTGTCATGTTTTTGTTTACACAGAGATTTAAAGGTTTATTCTAACTGGGAACTTAATGACACGAGGATTTAAAACAACAACAATAAACACTGAGCGAGAGAAACTGGAACAGCGAGGGAGGGATGGATGGATGGATGGATGGATGGATGGGTATATAGATAGATAGATAGATAGATGGATAGATGGATAGATAGATAGATAGATGGATGGATGCAGAGAGTGGTGAATGTTTGGACAGACAGACAGATGGACAGTTGGACGAATGATGGATTGATGGAGATAGATTGGTTGAGAGATGGATGGATGGACAGACAGACAGAGGGTTGGATGAATGATGGATGGATGGGTGGATAAATGCATTTATGTATTTTACTTTGAAAGCACATTTTTTGTTTGTTAAAACACTTTCATATTATTTTCATTTCATGTTTTGTAAAATAATTCATGCTGCCTTTGCTGCTTCTCACACTGTGTGTGTGTGTGTGTGTGTCTTTGTTAAATCACTGTTCTTATCTCAGGAGGTTGTTAACTAAAATCTCCCACTGTGAGATGAGATCAACAGGAACTGATAAATAACTAAAAGAGAAAAAGGGTTTCTGCTTCTTCTTCTCCTGCTCACACACACACACACACACACACACACCCCTCCACAGTCATTAGATCAGCATAATAAAGGGCTGTAGACAGTGTGAGAGGACGGGAAGGTGGAGCGAGGGTCGAGCACTTGGCGTGATCGACACCGCCCTATTAGGGCTTCACGTGAATGGGGATACTGTGCTTGAGTGAATTCACTTCCTCATTTTTTTCTCCTGCAGGCCCCAAGGTCACGTCTGCTGACTGCTGAGGAGGCTTTTGTGATGGAAATCCTGTGGGTAGAGTTTAACCCCTGGAACAATCCAAAACCTGGTCCTCCATGTTCTCCCCCCCGTCACCCTTGAGGCCGCGAGTCCCGTGGCAGATCGCTGTCCCTAGATTGGATGGATAAGTACTGTTCTTGAGTGAGGGTGTCATTGTGCTGCTCAGATTTGACACAGATGTTGGGTGAGGGGAGGTGGAAGGAAAGAAGGAAGGAAGGAAGGGAGGAAGGAAGGAAGGAAATGAAGTCCATCTGTAACAGTGTGCCTGAATGATCGCTGCACAAATCGACTTTATACTAAAATTAAACCATAAAATGTGATATTTTTCCAACTGCACTCCAATCTTCACAGTTCAATGAAGACTTACCACGGAGAAGAACTTCAAGGTACAGTAGGCAGGAGCGTTTTTGGGGGCGTTGTCCAATCATCTAAATGGGAACATCATTTAAAGAAGACCTGGATCTAGTGATTGAGAACTGCCTTCTTAATCGAGCTCTAGTTCATTTGTCCGGAAAGTCCGGTCCGTTTGGGAGAGGTGTGAATGTGCAACCGGACTCTGATCCGCACCAAATAAACAAACTCTGGTCCGACTAAAAACCAACAGCTGAGAGAGTTTTCTTGTTCCTCGTTTGTCTCGTCCTTTCCTTCAGTAATTCTTGATGCAGCGCCGCCTCAGGCGAGGAGGGGAACACGTTATTCGGAAGGTTCCTTTTGTTACGAGAGTGTGAAAAGCAAACTCGGACTGGCTGAACGTTGCAACCCCCAATTGAAGCGAGTCTAGCGGAGACTGGTAGGTGTGAAAACACTGACTTACTTGGGGAGTTCGACTTAAAGGTACAGTACAGTTTAGTGATCAATGATATCTTCTTTCGACAGACATGTCTGGTGAGGACCAACTTCAGAAGTCTTTCGATTGGGCAGCTGCTTGCTCCATGGAGTTCCCCCGGGCAAAGTCTTTAGATGCCGTTACTAGATAACCAATATACCACGTTTTCTGTCGCTCTGCATTCGTCATCCGAATCATTGGTCTGATTGGTTGCAGGTCTATTTAATGGCGTACTGAGGTATTTTCATCTACGTCCGTTTGGTCACGCCTCTTGGAAGTGGGAGGTGACTACACCCTGTCCAGACTGCATCTCTCCGATCAATGATTCCATAACAACCGCCAGTTGCAATCAATCAATCCCCAATGAGAACCACACTCTTCTGGACTCCCCTGGACCCTGCTTTGACCATTCGCAGGGCAGTTCAGAGAGAAAGTGCAAAGTCCAGTAGACCTTATTTTTGACATCCACCATCATCTTTGTGTGAAAATTCCAGTTTGACATTTTCGATTGGGTAGTTCAGCAGCTTTATGCAGTAAATTTGGTCCATAACATGACTTCTAGAACGGAAGTCAATGCAGTGTTCTTGCAAGAATAGCTGCACCAATCTGTGTGTGTGTGTGTTCATGTCTTTAATAGGCTGTGAGGACACATGTTGGACATTTTGGCTGGTCCTCTCAACTATAAAGTGCTTTTTATGAGGTTAAGACCTGGTTTAAGGGTTAGGATATGGATTGAGGTCAAACAGTTATTTGTACTGACCAAAAGGAGGCATGTCTGTGTATGAGTGTCCTCATGGAGAATATAAACCATAGGTTTAAGACCTGGTTCTAGAGTTTAGGTCAGAATTAGGTTTATATCAGGTTTAGGTAAGGGGTTAGGAAATGTATTCTGTCTATTGGTGTCCTCACTAAGTGAGCTGTACAAAAATGTGTGTGTGTGTGTGTGTCACACTTCCTGTCTTTGAACACAAGGTGGGGCTGTGAGACCTTTGCTAATCACCAGCTCCTCCTGTCTCTTGTGTCTCATCATCTCCCCTTGTTCACTGCTGCTGCTTCAGTATCAGCGACGCGTTAGCGTGAAAGTGGGTCACGTGACGTGACGTGACACTTCTCATGTCACTCTGGAAAAACAAACACACTTTACAAAGTTTAGCTTCGTAGGAGGTTGGAAAAATCAAGGCCGGTCCTGTGAAGTCTCCTTGTTTAATCCTTGATTCTGACACGTGTGTGTGTGTGGCCCATAAATGTTGAAATATCCAGCGAAAAAGCAAAGAAACCGATCTCATCCGAGGGCACGGGGGAGCTCTTTATGGCTGCCTCGTTCTATTTCAGGGTCAATCATGTGAAACTCGCTGGCCGCGTGCCAATTCGCTGTGAGTCAGAGCTCAAGTTGTACGAAAAA
Source organism: Solea senegalensis (assembly GCF_019176455.1). NCBI lineage: Eukaryota > Metazoa > Chordata > Actinopteri > Pleuronectiformes > Soleidae > Solea > Solea senegalensis. Next base: position 2,647,106 of record NC_058029.1, read on the forward strand.
AAACAAAATAAAAAATGATTAAACGCTTCCATTATTGGAGTGAAGGGGTTTGTGTTACCATCACTGAAACTGAGACATATGGTTTGTAACTTTTCTTTTGGTTCCCTCGCAGCTCTATTAGCAGAATAAATGATGCCCTTTTTCTGGGTTTCTTCACCATAATGTAATTAGGAAGCAGGTTTATGGAGCTCACACGCTGATTTTTATTTTGTTTTTTTTTTTAGCAGAAACCAGATTTTTATTCATGTCCTTGTAGTCGCAGAGTTTCCTCCAGCAAATTGCCCGTCACCAACTATATTTACATGGATAAACATATTTGGATATTAACCAGATCTCCTAGCAGAACCATGCTATTTTTACTTTTCTGCAAATGTTTGGGAAAATGTGTATTTTATTGTGTTTTAATCACTGATTTTTCTATGTGCACTCGCAGCAATAACAGATTTTATCCACTCAATAAAAGGTAAATTAATAATGACGTTAATTCACACCAAAGTCCATAGAAATTTTACAATTCTTACATGTAAATACCACACATGTAAATGATCGCTCCAGTAAAAACAAACAGCTGTGTCGCATCACAGAGATTCAGTCTCATGTTCAACCTCCATATGTTAAAAAATACAAGCACTAGTTTAAAAGAAGCTCAGAAAGATCATTTTTACATATTCACACACATTTCCTGTGCCGTCAGCTGACGATCCGGTTCTGGTTTTCTCCATCTGCTTTAATCATCAAACTGTTGGTATCAAACCTCTCCCTCGACTGTGTTCAGCTGTCGACTGTTCCACTGCTGCTTTGTCACGCTCCGCTTCTCTGCTGCCTCTCTTTTTTCCCTCTGAGCCTTAAATTAAGTGTGACTCAGCTCCATGTCCCGTCTACTCAGATCCTCAGGAATCCAGAGACGAGTCGGTGTCCAGACTCCAGCAGCGGCAGTGGCAGCAGCAGCAGCAGCAGCAGCAGCAGCAGCAGCAGCATTAGCAGCAGCTGCAGCAGCAGCAATGGTTAGTTCATTGAATTAAAGGTCAACTGACAACACTTAAATGAATTAGTTAATTCAAACTATAGTTAATGTGTGGTGTGAAAGCTCTTTCTGTGTCTTTTATTTTCTCTTATTGCAAACAATAATAGATTAAAACATGTACATGTACAATCTCATGTGACAAATAAAGGAATCTTGAATCTCTTTACAGTAGAGCAGCGGTTCTGATTTTCCTCTGTGTACCACCAGAGGGAGCTCGCGTACCACTGGTGGTATATGCACCACAGTTTGAGAACCATGTGTGTAATATAATAACACAGCCATAATTAATGCAATGTACAGCGTTACCATTTGTCGCAATAAACGCTGGTTAAACACTGGTTACTGGAGGTGGGATCTCAGGGCCCCATAAATGCTTTGGCCAGCCCTGGATTGGACTGGATTATCCTCTCTCTCAATCTCTGTTTCTCCACAGTAAAATATTAATAAACAGTTGTGTTTGCAGTTGTGTGTGTGTGTTTAATAAAAGCTAAACACACTGTGTCGACTGATCATTGGCCTCGGTCTCAGCGAGCAGAGGAGAAAGAGAGCGAGAGTTTCGGGAGGGTTCGGGAGATTAATGGTTTGTTTGTAATCCCGCCGTGCTCTTCGTCATCTGCGATGTCCCGAGCAACACTCTGCTGTATACATGCAGGACATAGAATGTGTCAGGGAAGAAGTGGGATCATCTTCCCGGTGGATTTAAACGTCCGTCCTCACAGACGCAGAGTTTAGGTCGGTTAATGTCGCACTTTGTTTTCTTTATGCGCGTTTAGCCTCTGACCTACGGACAAAAAACGAGGACGAACTGCAGTGTTTGTAACAGGACTGGTCTGTGGCCCTATAGCCACCAGGGGGCCCCCTATAAAATTGGACATTTTAACCCCAAAATCAAAAAAATGTCTAGAAAATGGTGGAATATTTTAGGATTTAAGAATAAAAATAAATCTTTGAGGTTTTGAGGTTTACTAAACCCTAAATCTCTAATATTTACTATCACATGTGCTGCTGACCTCTTGACCTCTCGTTCAGGTCAGCCTTGGAAAAGAGATTTCGATCTCAATGAGTTTTTAACCTGGTTGAATAAATGTTTAATAAAAAATAAATGTGTTAAACCCACAGATCCATGCACAACTCCTTTTCTTAATTAGCTGTAAATTACTGAATCTCAATGTTGTTGATGATAAAAAAAACATTTAAATTCACTGTCCTGACAAAAAAAACACGTTTACTTTATCTAAAACACAAGTTTAGAGATTTTGTCTTATGCAGACGACATTGTTATGTTTAAATAAGACTGTAACTAAGAAACTGAAATTGTATCGTTTTTACTGCTAAAACTTTAACATCAAGTCAAAACATGCGTCTGCTTGAAAATAAAACTATAGATGGAGTAAAACAGATTGTCTTATTCATGTGTTTTGATGCTGAAAAACTTATTCCCTCTGAGATGTTGATGTTTATTCCACAGTCTGTTGTTTCATTTTCGCCGATAAGACAAATTGTTGTCGCGTGAAGCCGAGTTGGAGACGCTCTTTCGTTCTGCGTCTCCTTTTTTAATAAATAACTGATACATGATTATATTTGAGTTGATGATAATTATGTTTTTGAACTTCAAAAGGCTGACATCAGTCTGTGCACAGGGGATTTATCTGCTCACGGCGACAAATAAACAAAGATTTGACTTGTTTTCTCGCAGAAAAAACATCTTGTTTGTCGGTTAATTAACATGAATTTTTCAAAGATAAAATAAGGAAAATTCTTTGCAAAGATTGAGGATTTAATTAGAAAGAGTGTCCATACACATTTGGTTATGACATAAAGATTTTTTACAGTTTTAAGAACCTTAACTTGACCCTAAATCCCAAATTTTGGTAAATTGCTAATAGTAATACTAATAAATCATCACTAGTTAATTTAATCCAAACTCAACTGACAAACATAACTCAAAATGGTTTATGGGTTGTAATCCACAACATTTTGAGGAATTGAAGAATTGTCAATCAAAACATTTTGGACAACATTTCAAATGAAAAACTTCTAGTTCCGTGGAATCTTGAATTTTGAGAAGTTTGATTAAAGCAAAAACTAAATATTTATGTAAAATCAATATAGCACATAACATTTCCACAATTTTGTACAGTGTAGTAAAGTCTTTATACATTTTTAAACCAAACTTTGGTGAATTGAATTGGTTTAATCCCAACTATAACAGATTACACATATTTCAACAATAATAAAGTAGATCTGTTTTCAAAATTGACAAATTAGTTGAACTGACAAACATAACTCAAAATCATCCAAAGAAATTGGAGGAATTGGAGAATTGTCAATTTCGCCAATTCATAATTCAAGTTCCCTGAAATCTAGTATTTTGAGGACTTTTAAATAAAACACAACTAAAACCTAAATGTTTAATTAAAATCCATATCCATATATTTCCCCCACAATGTTTCATAGCACCTTAAGTGTTTCATAATAAACTAAAAGGCTTAATCATATTGAGGAAAAAGTATCCCATAGTTTGAGCCTCCTGACAAATGTTCACATGTCCCTCACTTTCTCACATAATTTTCTTCAAAATCTTCCAATTTCTGTACGTTAACTTGAATAAATACTGTTTTTTTTGGGCTCATGTTAAGGTTTTTTCTTGCATGGAGCTGAAGTCATGAGGAAATATCATGAAAAACACATTAATTATGTTTTTGGAAACTTGATAAATCTGACACATTAGAGGGAGGATGACTGTTGGAGCAGTGCTGGACAGTGCGACGACGTCAAAACAACATTTTTTCCGTGCTTTGTCATCGCAGCGATGGACCGTGACCCCGGTGCGAGCCTCTTCAGTCATTCTCTGCCGTCTGCTGTTCATGTGTTTTGTTTGTGTTGTTGTTGTTGTTTTCCTGGAGGCTATGCAGACTTCAGGACGCTCATTAACAACCAGAGAAGAAGAACGTGCGTCTTCTCTACGAGGCGCGTTTATGCAAACACAGCTCATAACACAGGAGAAGCTGTTTGCTCTATTTTAGCTGCATATATTTTTAATGATGTTGACGTTGTTTCCTGGTGGAGGCAAAACAAATCAGGGCACAATGCAGTGCCACGTTTGGCCTGCAGGTGACAGCAGTGGCATGTTTAAACATTTATGCAGAGGAACACACACACACACACAGGCTTGTTTAAAGTACATTAAAGTGATAAAAGTACAAATATCTTAACCAGAATTTGGTAGAAGTATTTTTTTTAGTATGATGTTACTTAAGTAAAAAGTCATAAATGTAGTCATTTACCTTATGTGAATTTTATTTTTGTCCCCTTATGGAAGACAAGTCCCCACAACATGAGGAAAACCAGACACACACACACACACACACACACACCCACAATAAATAAATCCCTCAGACAAAGTTCTTGGTTTTTTTTGTCGTGGTCCCAGAACTTGTTTGATCCCTGATTTCTGCTTCATGTGATTAATCCGTCTCTAATCTCTAATCCGCTTTGACAAACCAACACTTTGCGGATTCTTCTGTGTGAGATTTCACTCGCTCTGCGTTTTTCTTCCTCCTCAAACCAGCGACTCCATAAACTACGTTTTTTTATTCAGAACACGAGAAAACGAAGCATCAGCACATCTGTACCTGTGTGCAAATAACAACCATCACAATAACAACAACAATAATAATAATAATAACAACAATTCAGCAAAAAAAGAAATCCATTTCAATCAAAGCAGGTGACATTTCCTCCACATTTGTGCACAATTCCAATAACGTGTGAGGACGTTTGACGTCTCTGTGGAGAGGAAATCAAACCCTCAGGTTTTTAAAAGGGTCAGAAATAACAGGAGATTTTTATACCACGCCTAAATCTAATCTACTAGTTTTGACTTGGAATAAAAAGAACAGCTGCAGGGAATAAATACATGAAAGTTAAACATTAAATCAAATAAATGAACCATAAATTGAACAGTTAAAGCAACTGTCAGGTTTGATGAAATTAGTACTAATGTACTTTACATTAAAGTGCTTGGTTTTATCTTCATATTCTGTTCTTTTATTTCCACCTTCTTACAAAGAGAGAGAGCCTCACCAGGTTTCATTGTACCATAACATATGATGACAATAAAGATATTCATTCATTTATAACAAGACATGTTTCATCTAAGAATAATCTTACGAAACAAAATAAATATTCCAAGAATATCAAAATCATAGAGAAACAACTGAATATTTTGCACCAAGACTCTGGGAGACTTCTGGGAATGTTTAATGCAATGTTTTTGTCTTGTGCAGGATTTTAAATTGTGTCTTTGTTGTACACATGTGTGAAAGTAACAAAATGAGCCTCCTGGCTAATGCATTTGTGTTTTGGTTTGCAAAACATTGGTGTGTTGAAAAACCAACACAAGACAACGGTTTCTTCTCTGCAGACGTTCCACAACACAGAGTGCAACGATGCTTTGGTTGATGGCAGTGGCGGAGCTAGAGGGGAGGCAGGGGTGGCACTGGACCCCCCTGAAATCTGTTCGGCCACCCCAGTTGATTGACACAAGTTGTACAGTAACTCCTGTACAGTAGATGGCGCTATGTACCTCAAAGAGTTGTGATCCACCTTACAAAGAGAAGAAGAAGAAGAATTGAACTGCTTTGATGGAAAGTGAAATCTTCGTTTCACAGTGGTTGTCTAATTACGACGGAGTATTAAGGCCACATTGAGAAAAAAGTCTGAATTTACGAGAATAGTCTAAAATTTACAAGAATAAAGTTGTAAATTTACAAGAATAAAGTTGTAAATTTACAAGAATAAAGTCTAAATTTACAAGAATAAAGTCTAAATTTACAAGAATAAAGTTGTAAATTTACAAGAATAAAGTCGTAAATTCACAAGAATAAAGTCGTAAATTTACAAGAATAAAGTCTGAATTTACAAGAATAAAGTCTTTATTTACAAGAATAAAGTCTTTATTTACAAGAATAAAGCCTTTATTTACAAGAATAAAGAATAAAGTAAATTCACAAGAATAAGTAAATTCACGAGAATAAAGTCTAATTTCTGAGAATAGTCTTAATTTAAAGAATAAAGTAAATTCACAAGAATAAAGAATAAAGTTGTAAATTTACAAGAATAAAGTCATAAATTTACAAGAATAAAGTCTGAATTTATGAGAATAGTCTCAATTTACAAGAATAAAGTTGTACATTTACAAAATAAAGTCTGAATTTACGAGAATAGTCTTAATTTACAAGAATAAAGTTGTACATTTACAGGAATAAAGTCTGAGTTTACAAGAATAAAGTCATAAATTTACAAGAATAAAGTATTTACAAGAATAAAGTCTTTATTTACAAGATTAAAGTTGTAAATTCACAAGAATAAAGTCGTAAATTTACGAGAATAAAGTCTGAATTTATGAGAATAGTCTTAATTTACAAGAATAAAGTTGTAAATTTACAAGAATAAAGTTGCAAATTTACAAGAATAAAGTCTGAATTTAAGAGAATAATAAAGTTGTAAATTTACGAGAATAAAATCATAAATTTACAAGAATAAAGTCTTTATTTACAAGAATAAAGTCGTAAATTCACAAGAATAAAGTCGTACATTTACGAGAATAAAGTCGTACATTTACGAGAATAAAGTCGTAACATTCTAACCTGTTGTTTTAGAAGAGGAAAGCAAGACAACGCATCTTTTCCGCAGAAAGAACGGGGCGGACTTGGAGGAAATATCTGAAATATCTGAAAGTGGTCGACTGCAGGGTTATCAGTGGATGCACCAGCAGCCATTCAGAGGGGTTTTGTGGTTTCTCTAGTTTATCATATGAATCCATATAGCACAAGGTGTCGGAGACTCCTTCTGGATCCAAAATCCTAATTATCAGTCGGATTGTTTCTTGAGAAACCATAGATAGATGCGATTGGTGCGGAGTGACGCAACAGATCGCATTCAGTCGTTTGTGTGGAGCAGCTGGACGTCACTCGCCCGTCTCCCCCTCGGCAGAGTGCAGTTCAGTCGTCCGACGACAGGATTACATGCAGCGCTTCCATTTTCAGTGCCGAGCTGCAGAAGATCCCGTGTAAAGCCAAAGGCCACGTACATCACTTCTCCTTTATCGGCCTCGGCTGGAAACAGAAACTATCTCATAAAGTCACTTTATATGACAAAGAGAAGAAGGTTTAAAAGTTCAGAGAAGGCTCCACAGAGGCAGTGAAGCTGTGCGCGCATGCTAATCCTCTTCTCAGCAAATACCCACGTATGAGGCTTATGATGTGAAAATCCACAGTGAACTCACTTCCTGCTGCTCAGGAGCAGAGTTGAGAGAGCACAGAGAAACGTGGCGTAATGACCTTTAGTGGGGACGCTCTCCATTGTCTTCATGCAGCTGAACGAGAGTGACATTAAAGGGGTAGTTTTGAGACTTTGCTGCTCTATCTGTTTAACAAGCTACGTTTGTCAACCTCCCACTCTCCCACACCAAAGTCCATTCAGAAAATCATCATTTGTAGCTTGTGGAGACACAGGAAGTCTGCATCTACTGCTGCCTCTTTTAGCACGTTTGTCTGACTTTGTTAATTCTAAGACAAATGTCAAACACTGAAGGCACTTTTGAACTTATAACAACTCACCGGTGGAGGCAGAAGTGGATCAAAAAGTCCTTTAAGCCATGATTTAAAATCACTGGTTTTCCCTATGGACCTTGGTGTGGGGGGGCGTGAGTGGATTTACTTGCAAAAGGTTGTTTTAAAGGTGAGAAAAGTGGCAAACACATTCTTAACATGTCATAGACTTATACAGGTGTATGTTATATGGCTTTAATCTGTTGTTTTTCAGGCTGCATCTGTGTTTTCAGGCTCAAAATAAGCTGAAATATGAATAGAAATGTCGCAGTGATACTGGGGTCACTGAGGAGAACAGTTATTGTTATTGTTATTTGACCCTGACAAATTCTCTTTCTCTGTGTGTGTGTGTGTGTGTGTGTGTGTGTGTCTTCCACTTTCAGATATAACTGCTCAAGGGTCACAGCGAGGACCTTGGAAGTGCATGCGGCGTCTTATCAACACTCGCTGCTACTACAACGACGACGACGACGACGACGCTGTCGGTACTCTGCACCGCTCGGGCATTTATGTGCAGAGCTTTGAAATCCCCCGGAGGAAGATAAGCGTTAGTGGGAGAGAGAGAGAGAGAGGGAGAGGGAGAGAGAGAGAGAGAGAGACAAAAGCACAGCCACACACACTCAGGGGCACACACACACACACACACACACACACACACACACACAATAAATACATCTCCAAAAATGTTTTAACGGGCAACGAAAACCAGAGCTAAATCTCTATGCGAGCACTGTTTGTCCTCGTGCTGAATTTATGTCACATTTACCTTTAAATAATCACAAATAAACAATGTTTAAGTTGATTTAAGTCACCTTTTACCAATATGTTTTTGTTTTGTTTTTAAACTTAAAAATACATAAAAACATTAAACTCTAAATCAAAATGATAAATGTTAGTATAATATGCAAATGAGCCAGGCTATCTATCTATATATATATATATGCTTTTCCTTGTATTTTTAAGTCGGTTAAAGTCGGTTAATTAAATGCACCATTTATTTTGTCATCGTTTGAAGTTAAATGTGTCAAAAATGTTAAAGCTTAAAGGTGCAATATGCAACACACAAGAACTCAGGAAACAGATTCTACTAAAGTAAATCAACTGTTAGCGTCTGTTAGCACGTGTTAGCATGTTGCCTGCATGTCGAAACAAAGAGGCAGAAAATGTTAGCTTTTCTCCAAGGTGCGCCCCCTTGTGTCCTGTTTTGGTGTAGCATGAACCAGTGAGAAGAAAAGGAATCAGCACTATTTTAGACACAACAACACATGAAAGAAAATTATGAATTATGATTTTAACTTGACTGTTTCTGTTTATTTTGTTCGGTTCGGTTCATTTTTAAATAAAACATCACAGACAAATAATACATTTAAAAACCTCAGCGATCGATGTTTTCAAACACAATAATGCAAAATAAAATATCAAAAAATAAACCAAAATAATAATGTATATAATAATATTGATTTATTTTAAAAACAAATTTACCATCATCTCATCCTGAATTTTAAATTTGTAAGATTCTTTAAAAATATTGGTAACTACTGTATATCTTTCTTTTGACCTTTCACACACATGATTCAGCCCCATATTTCACATTTTCAGGGTTTTTTGTTATCAAAAATATTCACTTATTACAGCAAACACAGTTTGTTTTGAAAGCCTTGTTTAGAGAAAAATGTGCTTGATTGTTTTGTTGTTTTTGTTGATAAAACTCCTTCTTAGCTGAAGCTACAGTGAAAAACAAGACTGGAATAATAAAACATGTTTATCTGCCTCTGACAACAACTGAATAATTGATGCTCCGGGCTTTTATGGCACTTCCTGGTTTGTCCTTGGGGCTCGTTGACTCGTGACGCCGGGGGTCGCTGATGCAGCAGCGCCTGCGTCGTCGTCGTCGTCGTGGTGATGCTTGAGTCGTTCGTCACAGCCTCGCAGCAGCTTCACATTCGGGGGGAGTGAGCGGAGGTGACAGAAATAAAATAAACGCATTAAAAGCTGCTGCTCTGACTCTGGCTGAGAGTGAATGGAGGTGAATGATGCAGGACGGAAAGTAATGTGACAGCAAAATAAGTCATTATCATTAATATTATTATTATTATTATTATTATTGTTATTATTATAATTATAATAACACCGTGATAAGATGCGTGAACAGTGTAGGACGTGGTTTTTACAAAGTGTTTAATGACAAAAGACCTGAGAACTGGAACTTGTTCCCGGAGGTTTTATTTTTGCATTTCTCAGCACAAAACGTCAACAGCTACTGAGTCTGTTTATATTCTGAAGTCACGTTAAATCACGCGGTGAGTTTCTGTGAGATCTCCTCCCTGAAACCAAGTGTGTGGTCCTGAGTCTGGACTGGAGCGTCTACACCAGCAGTCTGCAACCATTTCTGATAAAATGAACGTGGAGCCACAAAAAGCCATAATTGACCCATAACATGAATAATTCATATCTACTGTACATATATATCAAACAATGATATTTTGTTGGGTTTATGAAATTTAAGTTAATTTAACTACAAAAAGAAAACTGTTGACATTTCATCGCTGTTTATATTTTTATTTTAAAATAAAACAGATTTCTGTTGACCTCGTCCTTCCATTGTTTGAGGCAAATGAAATTAAAATGAACCCACTTTGAAATAAATGAAGAATGTAATGTATGTAGTTCATGCGTGAGAAGACCTGCCTGGCATAAACAGATACAGTATGTGGATCCAAAGACAGACACACGTACTTCTTCATGTACACATTAAGTGTCAGGAATGGCTTCACATATTTCAAACACTTTTATTTATCACCTTGATCTTTAAATAAGAAGTGCTCACTTTCTCAAAGAAAAACAAAAATAAACATTTGTTTCACAGGTTGCAGGATCCAGGTCTAGTCTGTGCTTTCTCAGGAGTAAAATGTTGAAAATCTGTGGCGTGCCATGTTTTTGAAAACAGGCAGGATTAAGGCAGGGCTCACGTTGAAGACAGGACAACATGGCAGTGAGTGAAGGAGTGAACAACACTTAAATACTGAGGTTGATTGGAAATGACGATCAGGTGTGTCGCCCCTGCCAGCTGCTGAGGAAACCCCAGCCACGCCTACTCTGTAAGAAAGCACACAACAGGAAGTAATGACTTTTTAGAGTTGGAAGCCAAGGTTCCTCCATTATTTCAGTGTCCACACTATTTTTATTACTATTTTATTATCATAAATTCTACAAGAGAAAATAAGTAAAAATGAATTCTGAGATTAAAGTCAGAATTCTGAGAAAAAAGTTGGAGTTTTATTTTAATTTTTTTACATGGCCCGAAAAAATCTCAGAATTCATGCTGTTTTCTTTTATATTTTACATAGGTGGTTACGCAGGTGATTGTATGTTTATGGGGAGATTTTTTCCATTGATAACCATTAAAAAAACATGATTTAATCTCACCTGTTCACTTTCTATGGCGGTCATTTTTGACCGTGAAAACCAAATGTGTGATTATATTTTTTACATTTACGTGTGCTCAGTGTGGAAAGAGCACCATGAGGAGGAAATCAGATGAAAAACCACAGTCTTCACACATTTACACAGCTTTGGTCTGATTTGACCAAACGCTGGATGAAAGTTAATATAAACATCGATTGTCAGTTAAACAAACTATGAAAATTCGAGGTCGAAGAAATGACGGTGAATTCATTATTCTGGTTTATTTTCATAGAAACGGTGTATTTCACGTACAGTAAACGTGCACAGACTCAGTAAAAGTGTGAATTGTGACTTCCAAACAATAATTCTGCCAGTTTTTTATTTGAATGTCGAAACTGCAGTGTGTCAAATGTCACTGTTCTTTCAAACGGGGGAAACTTTTATTAGCATCACAGAGTTGTATAAATATTTATATCCTCAACTGCGTTTCTTTCTTCATTCATTTCCATGTTTCCCTGCGCGCCTGTTCTTCGCCGTCACCCTGACCCACTTTCTCCCACGCGACTCAATTAAGTCAATGTTTTTACAGTTAACATAACACTGTTGCTACACATCTGTGCAAACCTGTCCTTAAAGGACCTTAAAGGAACTTAGTGTTTACTTATCTTAACATTATCTGCATGGTATGACTCTGGAAAGTGAGGACTCACGACTTTAAAGGGATTTTTAAGGGTTAAGACGTGGTTTAAGGGTATGAGTTAGATTAAGGTTGGCTAAGGGTTAAGGTTTGGCACTTAGTTGTGATGGTTAAGGTTAAAGTAAAGGGCTAAGGAATGCATTATGTCTAAGTCCTTGCTAAAATATCTGTTTCACGAGGACCAGTAGACCTCATGGAGACCAAAACCTGGTCCTAATGAAGCAGAACCTCATTTTGGAAGAACTGCTGAAGTTGAGAGTTAAGATTCGAATTGTGGTTGTTGTTAAATTATTATCAAAACATAACAGAAAATGCATTTTGTTTGAGTTTTGAGAACCTTATTTAACTTAATGCCCCCCATAGGAAATGAATGGGTAAAAATAACCCATGAAAAACTTCCTCATTAACACATTATTTCAATTACAATTATGGTTTTTGTGGGTTTTGCACTAGAAGAAAGTATCTAAATTTGACTAAAGGGGATAATACAGCTTACTTTAGGCTTTTTAAATGACAGAATTTGTTTGCTTGTGATAATTACATATTTATTACATGTCAGCCAGCGTTCTCTGCAGAGGTGCTGCAGAATTACAAGCTAGTTTTAATCGTTATAGCCCACAGGCGGATTATTTTTCTAACAAGAAAATCTTAATTAATTAAAAAATACTTCTCTTATATAAATAAATATTTGTCTTATTTCTAATTCGACTACTTATGTCAGATAAGAAGTCAGAGTAGGTCATGTTTCCCAGCCCGGGGGTCAAATGTGAGGGGTCACCACAGAGCAGATACCAGTGAATGACCTTTGCCCTGGAAGCACCCGTTTAACTAGAGCCTTTTTTTCTTTATTGCCGCTTCAAAGGAACATGTAAAGATTACTTCACATAAAAAGACCGACTATTTTCATCTAAACAAAACAGTGTTTGAGCTTTATTCTTCTTTTCTTTATTTATTAATTCAAGATGATTGCCTAGTTTCTTCTTGGACTCAAATGAGATTAAAAGACAACTTTTCCTTTTGAGTAAATTAACACTGCACTGAAAACAGACAGTCAACGCCGCTGCCGAGGAACGGAGAACGATCCTTGTTGTGCTTCGTGTTAATTACACTAATGAACTCACTGGAGACTCAGATACAGTGAGTCGGTTAAGTGTGGAACTTGTTTTAATTCCTCTCAGATCGGCAGCTGACAAAGACGACAAAGCCGCGCTGAGAGGAAGTGTGCGCAGGAACAGACAGCAGGTCTGAGAGATAATCCTCCAGACGAGAGGGGGAAAAAAACGCCGTCCTCCTGCTCCTCATTTCTCACTTTTCCTTCACTACAATGAAGCCTAATCCTCTGCTCAGTCGCCCGCGGCGACAGCTCTCTGTTTCCCTCCCTCACATTCTGTCATTTGGATTCTTGGACGGAGAAACAGAGGCCGCATTGATACAGTAAGTGTACAAGTAGAGGATTTGAGAGGGATTAAGAGACGCTGGTTTCATTTTCACAGAATCCTCCTCGTCCTCCTCCTCCACGATTTTTAAACCAGTGAAAGACTTAATTTTGCTTATTCAACTAATTGTCATATGAGAATGACTTGTTCTAAACCAAGGCTGCCCCAGGAGGCCAAAATTGAAACTTAATATGCAACAAGTACGGCGATCCTGTCACTTGTCATTTATAGTCACCACACAAAAGAATATGTAAATTTAATGTAATGTAAATAAAGGCATTCTAATTCCATGCAGGTCCCTGTAAATGTATTCTTCTGTTCCTTTTTCATATATATGTACACTGCATACAGTACATATACACTGTATACATATATGCAGTATATACACAACATATACATTACATGTTGTGTCTATGCCAGGCCTGTATGTGGCGCTGTAACGCTGCTACAACAAAAACAGAGAAGAAGACAAGTGTGTAAAAAAATGTGGGACTGTGACATTTGCGTTTCCCTAAAGAAGGGTAGTGGTTTTTCTACAAGAAGAAGCAAGATTTTCCCAATCTGGGACCCATTTCCAAAAAACTGCATTTCAGGGTTCTCAGAATGCCGTTTCCAAACCTATGCGTAAAGTTCCAGATCGCATTTTGAAGTCTTCAATCGCAGTTTCAAAATTGTCCTTCAACGCAGCTCAAATTAAGAAAAGGTTAAGGTTAGTTTTGGGGTCAGGTTTAGGTTCCAGTTAAGTTAAGGCAGGGTTTCCTCAATCCTGGTCCTTGTGCACCCACTGCTCTCCATGTTTTAGATGTTTCCCTGCTCCAAGAACACCTGATTCAAAAGGTCAATGCGTCATCAAGCGTTTGCAGAAGCCTGATAACGACCATTGCATTTGAATCAGGTGTGCTGGAGTGGCGGTGGCAGTAAGGGTAACTGTTCTCCCCTGACAACAGTTACCCTTACTTGGTAGCACCCGCCTACGATGTCCCTGATGGCTGCGTCAGCGAGATACGTGGCTCGGCGTTGTACCAGAGCAGGTTCGCAAAGGAGTGCTGCTTTTCGGTCACTCAATCAGCTGATTGTCGTGGGTCTAGATCAACCATACCGTACCATTACTCTGGTACTCCAAGAAGGGTACCAAAAAAGTGGTTGGGGCCGGTTGTTTTGTTATTATTCCTCATGGAAACCAAATAGAACAGATGGCTTACAAACATGGAGGGCAGTGGGTCCAGAGGACCTGGATTGAATAACACGGGGTCAAGGGTTAGTTAAGGGTGGTCTAGGGGGCTGGGGAAGGCATTACGTCTATTGGCGCTTTTCCACTATACAATTCCAGCTCGACTCGGCTCTACTCCGTTTGGTATAGTTTTCCGTTACTTGTTGTGATTCAGCTCACGATTGATTGCTGTGGCTAAATACACCAGACTCCTCTGGTATTGACATTTTAGACATTTCCTTTGCTATATGTTGGAGATTAACGTTAATGTTTTCAGGGATTTTTAACTTTTTAACTTTTTACTACAGTTCTGCATTGTTCGGTTTGATTCTCATGACTCTTCCAGTAACGATACTCTGATCAATCAGTGGCCAACAGTCTGCTGACGTTTTAGTATCGGCTCAGCTCGCTTGGAACCTCGTCAGAGCAGGAACTAAGAAGAAAACACCGGGTACCAGGTACTTTCATTGATGGAAAAGCAAAAACAAACCAGTGTCCTCACTACAGATGCTGTTCAAGAATGTGTGTGTGTGTGTGTGTGTGTGGTGTGGAGAATAATTTGACGTGGCAGCGTAAAAGGTTTGAACAACGCAAGAAAATGACAAACTGTTTCTTTTCTGGTTCTTTAAATAATTCAAAGTTGCTGCTGGTGACAACCTGGATGTGAGCCTTTCCCACTCACTGGGGTTCGGGAAGGACGAGGAGGCGGCGTTGAGGGAGCAAATATATCGGTTTATTGTAACTGAAAATAATCAACCAAACAAAACATAAGCAGTCAGCTGTGGCTGGTGTGTCAGCGCTCTCCTGCGCTGCGCTGGTCTGACTCTCTGTGTCTCTGGGTCTCTCTGTGTCTCTCTCTCTCTCTCTCTGTGTGTCCGTGTGAGGACCCAGCCTACTGCAAGAGACCAGAACCAGGTTACAAACATGCTTATATAGCTGACTAATTACCTGATTCTGTCCAGCTGTCTGATCACCGGCTGAGCCACTCCTTCCTTTCCTCCAGCAGCCGTCGCTCTAACCAAGCCCCACTGCCACATACCCCCACCGCCCGACTTAGGCCGGGATCCCGCCGGCCGCTAGCCCACTCCCCCCCCCCTCCGCAGAGCGGGAGAGAAAGTCAGCCACGGCCATGCGGTTCCCCGGCCTATGGATCACCTTGAACCGGAAAGGCTGTAAAGCCAGATACAAGCGAGTGATCCGCGCGTTGGCATCTTTCATGCGGTGGAGCCATTGGAGCGGGGCATGGTCCGACCAGAGGGTGAATGGGCGCCCCAGGAGATAGTAGCGGAGGGCACCGACCGCCCACCGTATGGCGAGGCACTCTTTCTCCACCGTACTGTAGCTCACCTCCCGCTGAGCTAGCTTCCGGCTAATGTACAGTACGGGGCGGTCGACGCCCTCCACCTCCTGGGACAAAACGGCCCCCAGCCCGCTGTTCGAGGCGTCGGTCTGCAGGATGAAAGGGAGAGAAAAGTTAGGTGTGTATAAAAGTGGCTCCCCACAGAGGGCTTGCTTAACCCTCTCAAACGCCAGCTGACACGGCTCCGTCCACTGGACCGGATCTGAGGCACCTTTTCGGGTCAGGTCGGTTAGGGGGCTGGTCAGCTCCGAGAAGGCCGGGATGAACCTCCTATAGTAACCGGCCAGCCCCAGAAACCTCCTAACCTCTTTTTTGGTCTTGGGTCTTGGGCAGGCTGCCACCGCTGCGGTCTTTTGTATCTGTGGCCGCACCTGCCCTCCCCCCAAGTGGTACCCCAAATACCGTACCTCCCTCCGTCCAACTGCACACTTCCCTGGATTGGCCGTGAGCCCCGCCCTCCTCAGGGACTCCAGCACTGCTCCCACCTGCTGCATATGCTGCTCCCAGGTCTCACTATGAATGATGACATCATCCAAGTAGGCCGCAGCATATGCAGAGTGAGGCCGCAGCACCCGGTCCATGAGGCGCTGGAACGTGGCTGGGGCCCCGAACAACCCAAATGGAAGCGTTACAAATTGGTACAAACCATACGGAGTGGAGAAGGCCGTTTTTCCCCTGGACTCTAGCGACAAGGGAATCTGCCAGTAGCCCTTGGTCAAATCCAGTGTCGTAAAAAAGCGAGCCGTGCCCAGCCGATCCAGGAGTTCGTCGACCCGGGGCATTGGATAGGCATCGAATTTGGACACCTCGTTGACTCTACGGTAGTCCACACAGAACCGTATTGACCCATCAGACTTGCGAACAAGAACAATGGGGCAACACCAGTCACTGTTGGACTCTTCTATTACTCCCATCTCTAACATAGCCTGAAGTTCTGCCTGAACAGTTTTCCTCTTATGTTCCGGCAGGCGATAGGGTCGTGAACGCACTGTCACACCCGGGGAAGTTTCTATGTGGTGGTGTATGAGGTTTGTGCGTCCCGGCAGGGGAGAGAACACGTCGGCAAACTGCCGCTGCAACGAGGCCACGTCTGCTCTCTGGCCCGGCGAGAGATGATCGTCAACGGGGACCGGCGCCGACCTGTTTAATTTATTCACCTCCGGTCCCAGCTCATCTCTCTCAATCACCGTGGTGGCCAGAGATACAGACGCCACCTCCCTCCAGGCTTTGAGGAGGTTAAGGTGGTAAATCTGTGTTGCTCCACCCCTGTCAGAACGCACAACCTCATAGTCAACATCCCCCACTCGTCGTGTGACCACAAAGGGCCCTTGCCACTTGGCGAGTAATTTGGAGCTAGACGATGGCAGCAATAGAAGCACTTTATCTCCCGGTGAAAACTGTCTAAGTTTAGCCCCTCTGTTGTACAGCCGCTGTTGGCGTTCCTGGGCCTGGAGCAAATTCTGCCGTGATAACTGACCCAGTGAATGGAGTTTTGCTCGCAGGTCCAGTACGTGCTGTACCTCATTTTTACTGGTGCTTGGACCCGCCTCCCAGTTTTCCTTAACCAGGTCCAAGACACCCCGAGGTTTCCTGCCAAACAGGAGTTCAAAGGGCGAAAAACCCGTGGAGGCCTGGGGCACCTCCCGCACTGCAAACAACAGAGGGTCCAACCATTTATCCCAATTACGACTATCCTCGTGTACGAACTTACGAATCATGTTCTTTAGAGTTTTGTTAAACCGCTCCACCAGGCCATCGGTCTGGGGATGGTACACACTAGTCCGGATTGAGCGGACGCCCAGTAATTCGTATAGCTCGCGTAGTGTACGTGACATAAACGATGTGCCCTGGTCAGTCAGGATCTCTTTCGGGATCCCAACTCGGGAGATGACCTGAAACAGTGCCTGTGCAACACTCTTCGCTGAGATGTTGCGCAAGGGTACTGCCTCGGGATATCGTGTTGCATAGTCCACTAGAACTAACACAAAGCGATATCCCCGTGCGCTCCGGTCTAATGGCCCGATGAGGTCCATGGCAAGCCTATCAAAAGGGACCTCCATTAATGGTAATGGGCGCAAGGGCGCTTTTGGGGTGGCCGGAGGGTTGACTAATTGACATTCGCGGCAGGATGCACACCACCGACTTACATCCGCCCGAATGCCCGGCCAGTAAAATCGGGCCATGATCCGGTTCAGTGTCTTATCATATCCGAGGTGACCCGCCATGGGGTTGTGGTGAGCCGCCTGGAAAATCGTTTCTCGGCGGCTTTTTGGGACTAACAACTGGGAGAGCTCTTCCCCTGTTCGAGCGTCACGACTCACTCTGTATAAACGGTCTTTAACGACAACAAAGTAGGGGTGAGAGAGTGCTGTGTTAGGGTGAACCGGACAACCATCAATTTTCATCACTTGGTCAAAGGCGTGGCGGAGGGTCTCATCCCGAGACTGTGCTAGGGGAAAATCTTCCATGGGCGCCATCTGTGCCCCCCCCCCAGCAGCGTCGGGATGCGGCACCTCCGCCTCACCACTAAGGACAGCACATAACTCACATTTCCCTGACTTACGTGACCGCACCCTCATGGTTTCCCCTGCTAAGCTCGTAAACCCCGGCCAGTTTGTTCCCAAAATTAGAGGGTGCGTGAGGCGAGTACTAACTCCAGCCTTTACTCTATGTTTTTTCCCTTTAAAACAAATTTCCAGGGCCACCACCGGATAATCGTGAATATCCCCATGCACACACCTCACCCTCACCCACGATGCCTCTAACAATGCCCCCGGTCGAACCAAGCGCTGATGGATCATGGTCTGTTCACAACCAGAATCCAGCAGAGCTTGATGTGTACCCCCTTGTATACATACCGGTATACGGTACGTCCCTTCCGAACCGGGGGAGGGGGCCGGCGGCCCGGCAACCCGAACCACTTGCCCCACTTCCATGAGCGGGCACTCCGCTCTGATGTGGCCGGGCTGCCCACACCGCCAGCACACCTGCCCTGGCGTCTGAGGAGCCCCCCGGGGTGCCAGGTGATCAGACACGTAGGCTGGGCCCTGAGGGAAAGACGGCAGAGGGTAATTAGACGACCGGAGCGATGCATGCTCCGGCTGTGTGTGTGTGTGTGTGTGTGTGCGTGGGTGTGGTGTAGGAGCCGATGCCGCTGGGAACCTCCTCCTCGGGGCTGGAGTGGGACGGCTGGCAGGGATCGTCGCTGGCCTGGTCTCCTCCCTCATGCTCCGCCGGGGAAGAGAGAGATGGTCCTCCGCGAGGACGATCGCTGCCTCGATGTTGGCCGGGCGGTGGCACTGGACCCAATTGGCTGTGGACGATGGTAACCCAGCGATGAACTGCTCCAGCGCCACCTGTCCAACGACGTCCTCAGCGGAGTGGGTCCCCGGCTGGAGCCAGCGCCTCGCTGCGTCCAGGAGCTGCTGCGCGTATGCAAAGGGGCGCCCGGCTTCTTCAAAGGAGAGCCCCCTGAACCGCCGCCGGTGTCCCTCCGACGTACTGCCCAGCCGGTCCAGGATGACTCTCCTCAGCTGTGTGTAGTCGTGGCGCGCCGCCGCCGGCAGGCTGTGCGCGGCCAGCTGCGCCACGCCAGTGAGCAGGGGAAGAAGCCGAAGCGCTCTCTCCTCCTCCGGCCACCCACACGCCTCCGCCGTGCCCTCGAAGATGTCCAGGTATGCCTCCGGGTCATCTTCCGCGGTCATCCGCTGCAGGGCGACGGGCGGAGACCGTCCTTGACCGGGCTCCGGGTCGGCGCCGTGGGCAGCCGGGCGTTGCAGCAGCTCCCGCAGGAGAGCACGATCGTCCCGCTGTGACGCCGCCATGTCCGCGAGGAGCTGGGACTGCTGCTGCTGCAGCGTGGTGGTGCTCTCCTGCATCGCAGCGAGGTGCTGAAGGGCCAGCGACAGCGGAGATTGTCCTTCCATGCGTCCCTGTTCAGGTGCCACTGTGAGCCTTTCCCACTCACTGGGGTTCGGGAAGGACGAGGAGGCGGCGTTGAGGGAGCAAATATATCGGTTTATTGTAACTGAAAATAATCAACCAAACAAAACATAAGCAGTCAGCTGTGGCTGGTGTGTCAGCGCTCTCCTGCGCTGCGCTGGTCTGACTCTCTGTGTCTCTGTGTCTCTCAGTCTCTCTCTCTCTCTCTCTCTGTGTGTCCGTGTGAGGACCCAGCCTACTGCAAGAGACCAGAACCAGGTTACAAACATGCTTATATAGCTGACTAATTACCTGATTCTGTCCAGCTGTCTGATCACCGGCTGAGCCACTCCTTCCTTTCCTCCAGCAGCCGTCGCTCTAACCAAGCCCCACTGCCACACTGGAAAATTGATTATCCTTCCCCAGAAGTCGCCTGACAGATATTCTCTTCTCAGGGACTCACTTGAGATCATTGACCTGCAGACTCCCAAGATTTTTATTCTCTTTTTCCCTCTTATTTTAATGCTCTGTACAGTCACTGACAGGACAGAGCAGCCGGTGTGGTCTTCTGTTGGGTTTTCACACAGATCTTCTCCGTACCTTGGTTGTATCGAGTGGGTGTTTGAGTTACTGTTGTCTTCCTATCATTCTGAAACAGTCTGGTCATTCTTCTCTTGACCTCTGGCACCAACAATCTTAGCAATTTTCTCCAAGAGAAACTGCCGCTCACTGGATATTTTCTCTTTTTCAGACCATTCTCTATAAACACTGGCGATGGCTGTGCGTGGAAATCCCACTACATCAGCAGTTTCTGAAGAACTCAGTCCAACAACTGTGCCACATTACTGCTACTTCTGCTACTAATATAACTGCTGATACTGCAGCTGATACTACTACCGCTACTACTACTGCTACTAATATGACTACTGATACTGCAGCTGATACTACTACTGCTACTGCTACTAATATAACTGCTGATACTGCAGCTGATACTACTACTGCTACTACTACTACTTCTGCTACTAATATAACTGCTGATGCAGCTGATACTACTACTTTGCTACTAATATAACTACTGATACCGCATCTGATACTACTACCGCTGACTACTACTACTACTGCTACTACTACTACTTCTGCTACTAATATAACTACTGATACTGCAGCTGATACTACTAATGCTACTACTACTGCTACTGCTACTACTTCTGCTAATATAACTACTGATACTGCAGCCGATACTACTACTGCTACTACTTCTGCTACTAATATAACTGCTGATACTGCAGCTGATACTACTACTGCTACTACTTCGCTACCAATATAACTACTGATACCGCAGCTGATACTACTACTGCTACTACTACTACTTCTGCTACTAATATAACTACTGATACTGCAGCTGATACTACTAATGCTACTACTACTGCTACTGCTACTACTCTGCTACTAATATAATACTGCAGCCGATACTACTGCTACTGCTACTAATATAACTGCTGATACAGCAGCTGATACTACTAATGCTACTACTACTACTTCTGCTACTAATATAACTGTTGATACTGCAGCTGATACTACTACTGCTACTGCTACTAATATAACTACTGATACTGCAGCTGCTACTGCTACTACTACTGCTACTAATATAACTGCTGATACTGCAGCTGATGCTACTAATGCTACTACTACTGCTACTGCTACTACTTCTGCTACTAATATAACTACTGATACTGCAGCTGCTACTGCTACTACTACTGCTACTGCTACTAATACAACTGCTGATACTGCAGCTGCTACTACTACTGCTACTATTATTACTACTACTACTGCTACTATTATTACTACTACTGCTCCTGCTATTACTACTACTGCTATTGCTACAGCGACTACTACTACTGCTATTACTATTACTCTAGAGGGCTGAGCCGAGTACCAAGTTGCAGGCATCAACAATATGCCCATATTAATAACAATGGATTGTGTAATAGTAATGATATTCATATTAATCTCAATTTGCAATATTTCTGTCATAAATGCCCATATAGACTCTGCTTTGTCATTTTCCTGACTGATTGGACTATATATTCTATACTAACCCCACGATTTCTGGTGCTATTGCTTTGTTTTGTCCATCACCATTAGCTCCCCTGCAAGGTACGCTATGAACAAAACGTATGGACAAAAGTCTCCGTCCGTCTAGAGTTGACTGGGAAACAGATGTGTTCATACTTTTGTTTAGAATCGTAAATTGTACAAGACAAGTTTCTTTCGTCTTCTCAGCGATGACTTCATCCACAGTATTTTTGAGTTTCTCAGCACAAAACAACGTTAAATCAGTGATCAGAACAATCCTGTTAAACTAACTGTTATATAAACCCCTGACTGCACACACGATGCCTGTTTTTACCGTTGTCTACTTACGTGTTTCTTCTGAAATGTAAGGTCTAGAGGACAAAAACAAATTGCATCACTGAAACATTATCGCTGTTTTGTACCTTAAAATCCCTAACACTTGGTTAAAGCAGTAATGCAGTCATGTGTGACTGTATTTTAGGAACTGACTGACAAGCTAATCTTTTAATCTATCGTTTGCTGACACTCAGTCCTTTTATTATGTAACGTCACATGATTGGTTTTATGAAGAAACAATTATTGGTTATTTAATATCTAAGTAAAACCCTGGGCCCTTGCACATCAATAAAAGCGAATCTGCCTTCTGCGAGACAAAAGTTTGGACCAGACACAAAAACACCATTAGGGTTTTAATCAGCGAGCAGGAGACAGAGACAGTGCATTAGCCGCTGTGGTATGAAGCACAGAGCAGGCTGGTTATTCTGGCAGTTAGATCATTGTTGCATTAATGTGTTTCTCTCAAGAGGACAGTGCAGCTGTCCTTGAGTAAAGCACTTAAACGCTATTGCCTCTGTAAACACTCGGCTGGCGAGCAGTCAAACCCAGCAATGGACTGTGGATGGATTGGCTGCTATTGCAGCTAATGCTACTGTTACTGCTACTGTTAGTGCTACTACCAATATAACTGCTACTACTACAGCCACTACAGCTACTACTGTTACTGCTACTACCACTATAACTTCCACTGCTACTGTTACTGCTGCTACTGCTACCACTGCAACCAAAGCTACTATAACTGCTAGTGCTACCACTGTAATCAAAGCTACTATAACAGCTACTGCTACCAAAGCTACTACTGCTACCACTGCAACCAAAGCTACTATAACTGCTAGTGCTACCACTGTAATCAAAGCTACTACAACTGCTACTGCTACCAAAGCTACTACTGCTACCACTGTAACCAAAGCTACTATAACGGCTACTGCTACCAATGCTACTACTGCTACCACTGTAACCAAAGCTACTACAACAGCTACTATAACTGCTGCTGCCACTACTGGAATTATAATGAGCAATTTTTGCACACACACCAATTTGTGACAGTGGTGTTTCCTCAACATTTAACCCATCCATAGTACACACACAAGCCAGACAAAGCACTTACCTGCACCTGTGGAGCAACGAGGGAATGGGTGGTGCCTTACTCAGGGGGAGCCCAGCCTTTTGTCATCCCAAGATTGAACCAAGAACCTTCTGGTCACAAGTCAAATTCCTTTGGCTTGTGCCAAAACCTTAGTTCCCATACCGGGAGTCGAACCCGGGCCGCCTGGGTGAAAACCAGGAATCCTAACCGCTAGACCATATGGGACCATACTATGACAAGGCTGCTAATGCTACTGGTTCTCCATTATATTTAAATTTTACTTGAAAGGTTGGGAAAATTCTGTAAAAAAAATAGTTTGGGGACCAAAAAGTTTCTCCTGTGACCCATTTTGAGGGTCCTGACCCAGTCTTTGGGAATCACTGTATCAAAGTCTCAAAAATTGACATGTTATATTTCACCTAAAGTTATCTTAACCAAGTTAAAGAATGCTCATTTTAAACACTCTTAAGTAACAGAATTTTCTTCATTTTCTTGTCTAGTTTTTCGACTGTTAACGTCTTAACTTGGCTTAATCAAAATCTGGCTAAATTAAATCAAATTTAAGAATATTTGACTTCTTCCAACAGCAGAGCTGTTTTTTACAGTGTACCGCTGTTTTTTTTTTTTCTTTCCTCCCAGGTGGTTAATGAAAATTAATTGCCTTCACTTTACATCCTGAGAATAAAACAGTCTCTGATTAAACAGATGAAATTAATCCGGCACAGCTTTGGGCAGCAGAATGTCCGCCTTTCGTAGCGGCGGCATCGCGGCTCAGTGGCTCCATCGTCGATATAAAGACTTCCAGTAGGAGCTTCATCTTCCTCCTCGCTCCAGCAGACAGCCACTGTAATGAGATATTGATAGAAGGGGCAGGTAATTAATGATGAGACACATTATCTGCGCTGCAATTTCATCCACATGTCCTGAGACGATTGGGCCGCCCGGGTCACCGGGACACAGCCAATCATTTGTCAACTTCAACGAAACTGAGCGTGTTTGAAATGAGGCGAGCAGTGATGGCGACCAACCACCGGCTCCTGCACTCGATGGTTTCCTTTGCACAGGATGGATCATGTGAATAATCGCAGCAGGCGTCAGAAACACTCGCCCCCCAGAATTAATTTTAAATAGTTCTACATGTGGAATATTGTATGTAAGTGGCTTAGAAACAAGTTACAGAACCTCCAAACATTATTTCCACTGAGACGGTTGTATTTTAAATTTTTTGTCCACTTTATGTTTGGACTTTTTTTAGTTTTTTTAGCAATCAAATTATGTTTGAGTTCATGCACTCAAGTCCATTTACTACTCTGGTTTTGTTTGCTTTTAGAGACTTGTATGGCAGTGGAACAAAACCACCAAACCTGACTCTGTGTAAGGTTTAGTATTAAACTTGCAAAGTGTGTGTGTGTGTGTGTGTGTGTGTTCTAAAAGGTTTTTACAAGCTGCTAAAAGTGACTGACAGAGTAACTGTGCTCCAAACTTCCTTTTTATTTGTCTGTTTTGGGGTGAGGTGACTTTTTAGTTTAGTCCAGATTTTACTATGCAGCGGAAATTAGGTTTGTGAGTGTGTGTGTGTGAGAGAGAGTGTGTGTGTGAGTGCCCATGTGCGTGTGTGTGTGTGTGTGTGTGTGTGAAGGGTCATGTTGACCAACTTTCCAAATTTGACATCAAGTTCTAATGAAGAAGAGCTGAAACTAATGATTAAAACCATTTTCCCAAAGTCTTAACCAACAGAGTCGCCCCCTGGTGGCTAAATGCGACTTTGGTATTTTCAAAAAAATGAAAGACAATGTCCATTTTCTGATGTAGATACGATCTACGGTATAAATGCTTCGGTTAAAGCTGGAGACAAGGTTGAGGTGCGTATGTGTTCCAGGTATTAGTCATGTTGTGAGGACTGAAATCTGTTTTCAAAGTCACATTATGGGGACTATCTAGTCTTTATGCAATCCATTCATTCATTCATTCATTCATCGTAAACTGCTTTTGTAAACTCAAAATGCGTCTAATGCAGAGGGAAAACAACAAGCGTGTCTTCATGCGAGATTTAAAAAAACAAAGACAACTTGCCGAATCTCCATG
Source organism: Solea senegalensis (assembly GCF_019176455.1). Lineage (NCBI taxonomy): Eukaryota > Metazoa > Chordata > Actinopteri > Pleuronectiformes > Soleidae > Solea > Solea senegalensis. The sequence continues at coordinate 2,672,357 of NC_058029.1, forward strand.
GAGTATAAATGGCTGTGTACGTCTGACTCCCCCTGGAGGTGGCGCTGTATCTCTCTGTCAGCTAGTGCGTATTGAATCAGGTTCCTGTTGACCTTTACATCACAGGAAAACAAAAACCAAGTCCAACTCCAGTCCGACTAAGCGTATCCATATAGGAGCATTATCCAGGTATGTTAGTCTGACTAAGACTAGCTCGATTTTAGTCGGACTAACGTGTTTAAATGACATTAAGAAAACTGAATTATTGTCTTAGTCTGACTACAGTCGGACTTTTAACATGCACGTAAAAACAACACTGAGAGGCGGGCTCTGCGTTATTCCATAACCACGGAAGCCTGAAATCCTCTGACCTTCAGAACCTCCGAGATCAGCTGATCATCTGACCTTAGAGAAGGTCTCCAGGGAAAATGTCAATGTAAGTCAATGCAATGTCCTCTGAAGTCATGGAAACCAGCCTGTGTGTGTGTAATTGATGGGCTGTGTGTGTGAACCAGGGTTATGTGTGTGTGCACCGGAGCGTGTAATGAACGTCACCTTCATCTCGACTTCCTCCTCCTCTGCTAAACCGTATCCTAACCCCAGCACACGACCACTCCCAACACACACCCACACACACACACACACTGATATTATCTCCCTCTCATCATGTCCACGTTTCTTTTTTTTGGGATTCAGGGAAAATCAAGCACAAGGTTCCTCAAAGCGTCTCCTCCGCTCTGGACAAAGCAGTTTCTCTGCCGTCATTTAAATCATGGCTGGAGGCCATTTTCAGAAACACATAATAATGACAAATTACTTTTTAAGAACCTATCAGAGCATCCAAGGGCAGTGTGCAGTAAAAGAGGAGCGGACAGGAACAGATGTGGGACTGGAGAGTGGGAGATGATGCTGCTGCTGGAAGAAGAAGATGAGGAAGAAGAAGAAGAAGAATATGAGGAAGAATGTGTGCAGAGATGAGAGATTTATGTGAGGCTTTGAAATCTGAGCAGCTTTTAGATGCTGAAAGTGATGCAGAGGGAAGACGAGGCTTCTACTGTAAAAGACAAAGGCAGGTGCAGATTTGTCATCAACGGTGTGTGGATTGAATGATGTCTTATAATATGTGTGTGATGCTGAAGCATGAAATAAACCTGGTGTAATGTCTGATATTTGTCCACAAACACAGGTTTCAACACTGACATTAAATAGAGTTCCACTCGACTCTGGCTTACTTTTATCTGCAGTTGGACATTGTTGGCTTTGGAATTATAAGTAAATTTTGGAATTACAAGTACATTTTGGAATTACAAGTAGATTTTGGAATTATAAATAGATTTTGGAATAATAAGTAGATTTTGGAATTATAAATAGATTTTTGAATTACAAGTTAATTTTTGAATTATAAATAGATTTTGGAATTCTAAGTAGATTTTGGAATTCTAAGTAGTATTACAAGTTTTTGAATTATAAATAGATTTTGGAATTCTAAGTACATTTTGGAATTCCAAGTACATTTTGGAATTACAACTAAATTTTGGAATTATAAGTAGATTTTGGAATTACAAATTAATTTTGGAATTACAAGTACATTTTGGAATTATAAATAGATTTTGGAATTATAAATAGATTTTGTAATTATAAATAGATTTTGGAATTACAAGTACATTTTGGAATTATAAGTAGATTTTGGAATTACATCTAAATTTTGGAATTATAAGTAGATTTTGGAATTACAAATTAATTTTGGAATTATAAGTAGATTTTGGAATTACAACTGAATTTTGGAATTATAAGTACATTTTGGAATTATAAGTAGATTTTGGAACTATAAGTAGATTTTAACTAGAATTAGTGGCTGGCAGTCTGTTGCTGTCACATTTTAGTATCGGCTCAGCTCGCATGGAACCTCGTCAGAGCAGGTATTTAAAAAAGAACCAGGTACTTTCACTGATGGAAAAGTAACAAAACAACTACAAAACCAAGTCGAGCAGAATAGTATCTTGGAAAAAGCCTGAGACACAGACGCTGACTTCCACTAAAAACATGGCTGCCAGAAGGGACACAAGGACAAAAACAGATTTGAGCAACTTTACAAAAAGACTTTGAAGTTTGTAAACTGTTAACTTTCCCCATTCCAAGTTCCATAGAGAAAATCAGCGATTTGAGCTGATGAGGAAACAGGTGTTGCTGTTCTACTGCTGCCTTATTTGGTCAGTTTGTGTCACTTAGGTGATTCTGAACAAAGGATTTCTGACAAAAAAGTCTGGAAAATAACACATTTGAATTTGTTGATGGATGGCAGCAGTGAATCAACAACTCCAGTGTGCTGTGATGTCAATTCACTGAGTTTCTCTGTGGACTTTGGTGTGGGAGAGTGAGTGGTTTCCAGAGACAAAGAGTTCTTCAGTGAGGGAGATTTTAGGAAGCAAACCTATTTCTATAGCGGCTAAAATCAAGTCCTGCCTCGTGTTACAGCTCGTAGATCTGTTTTAAATGAGAATCAGTAAATGTGACGTTAAGAAGCAGAAATCAGAGAACTTTAATTTCATTTAAATAGAAAATGTGCTCCAACCTATTAATTTACAATAAAAGAGTAATTTAGTCATTGATTTTTCAGTGATTAACTTCATGAGTCTGGAACTTCCCTCTGAAATGAAACAGTGTCAGGATTTTTTTCCGTGCCCGTCTTTAAAACGATACCCACATGCCCGTGTGTGCGCGCTGAAAGCATTAACGGCCACTTTAATGGCTCCTCCTGTTCAAACAGCAGATCTTCTGCTGAGGTGATTCTATTGTAAGTGACGGGGGAATCAATCCTCGCACTGTGCGTTCAGCCAAAGCTAACACGCCACACCAGGCTCCGGCGTGACTGCACCGCGTCCAGTGGAGATTCACTCAATGCAAAGACTTTTCACAGGGACATTTTCTCTCCTCGCTCGTCTTCACTCCAGTGAAGGATCCTCCGATTCGGGTTTAGATGGTGTGAACACCTCAGCTTGTGTTACTCTGCTGTTAATGGACTTCTACACAGATGTGTTGGTTGAATCGTCAATGCATTTCCACTCGTTTAGTTAAATCTTCTGTGCATGAGGTCTTTTTAAAGATTTAAAAAGCCCTAACGCGACGAGGAGGAAGACAAACTGGAATTTTACTTGCCAAAGAAACCGACCAACCACACCTGATTCAAACAAATGAGTTGTTACCAGGCTTTTTCAGTGATAGATGACGAGCTGACGAGCGTCACCTGCAACCTGGCTCCTATTGGACGACACCAGCATATGAGCCATACTTTATCGTCTTTTTTTTACACTCTTTATTAGAGCGCTTGCTGCGAGTCACCACGGTCGAAAACGGTTGAAAGAATGAAGCCTCGCAGTGTCGTCATACTTTAACGTAAAGACGTGGTTGACCTACGTCAAAGTTTTGATGTCTTTTACGGTTTTTACACAATCACAGTTTAAGTTTGATACTTTTTGCTTAGATTTTATAATGAGTGTGTATTGCGTCTGTTAGAGTGGCGCACGCTAGCTGAGGTCAATGAAAATAATCACAGAAAATCTCCTTTTCAACCTACGCAGACATTTTTTACATGGTTGTTGTTGTTCATTTTCATATGACTTTTTCTTAAAATCACCTAAAAGCACAGAGAGTTCTGGACAAACTTCCCATGGACTCCACTGGAGTTTTTAAGAAATTAACAAATAATCATCGTCTAGTTGACCTGATCTCAAGGTTTTTGGACAGTGGGAGAACCTGGAGAGAACCCATGCACACACAAGGATCTTGGTAGAGCCGGTGACCTTTTTGGTTTGCTGTGCGAGCCACTTCACCACCGCGTGACCCCTAAACGGGCGCCTACTTTACCAAATTGACATCATGTTCTACTGAAAAAAGAGCTGAGACTCGTGATTAAGACCATTAACTCCTTTGGAAAACGACTGCTCACCTAATGAATCGAGTCAGAATTAAATTTTGCAACCAGCGGAGTCGCCTCCTGGTGGCTATTAAGTATATTCTAACTTCCTGGTTGGCCTCAGACAGAAAACTTGAAGTGTACAGTACAGACCATGGTTTTATGAAACGTCTTCAGACAGAATTGTGCTCCTTTGTTGTGGACTTCTGTCTCCGCTGTGCAGTGAAATAAAACTCATCAGAACCAGCCCCAGAACTGGACCTGAAGGGCTTTTTATTCTTCCACAAGCGCCACAGGAACGTTTTGGCCCGAAAACACAAAAACGCTTCACCACCTTCGTACCTCTGAAGTTTCCTGGCGACTCTGTCGTTAAAGCGAGGGTTCTGAGAACCTGGCCGCGACGAACATTAACCCGTTCAGGGCGACGCCGGTCGTGCATATGGATCCCACATGGGTCGTTCTGGTGTGCTGTGAGTCACTGAGTCGACACTGTATCAGCACTTCAAAGACGTGAGGCCAAACAGCTTCATGCTCTGACTGCAGGTCAGCTCTAATTGACTGGGTTGAGCAAATCTGGCATAGTTTTTGTAGCTTAAAGCATAAGAAAGACAAAATGGTGCAGATTACTTTTTATAGCCGCGAGGCAAAATCCTGGAACCATTTTCTCTATTCTCTATTGTTTTCTCTGCATTTTTAATGTGATATTTATTTGTTTTTGTAGTGGTAGTGGTAGTTTTTTCAATTGTGGATATATGATGTAATGACACACTCTTAATTCATTACAATAAGGATAAGTGTGGTTCTGGGGATCTCCAGGAGATCCTGGCTTGCAGCAGTGCCTTGTTGTTGATTGCCAACTTGCAGCATTTAGTCTATATTTTTGAAACTTTGAGGTGAGTACATGTAAGAAATGTTTGTTTTTTTAGACTTAAACAACCACATGGCACTGCTGGGATTTGAACCCAGATTCTGCTGTTTACAAGACAGGCACTTTGACCAACTAAGCCACAGCAGCTCTCACTGGAACTCACTTTTAACCCTTTTAAGGAGGTTATATTTTTATTAGATATATCAAGTGTATTGAATCAATGAGAAATCAGTCACACGAAGGCGCTGTGGCTTAGTTGGTCAAAGTGCCTCTCTCGTAAACAGGAGATCCTGGGTTCAAATCCCAGCAGTCCCTTGTTATTGACTAAAACAAAGTCCAAATAAAGCAACATTGGAACGTTTCAGACCAAGTTGCCTCCAACAAAAGATGAAAACAAAGGTTTCCATACAGGCAAAAAGCCACAAAGATTCCTCGACTGTTCCTCTATCCGATCTACTGACAGACTAAAATAAGGTTAAAGAAAAAATGTGAAACAGCTGTTGTGTTGCACTGCTGCTCAGTATCATCACATAATTATTATTAATATTATTATTTTTCCCACAAAGCCCTTTGTTGGGAGTGTATGTGATGTCAGCGGTGACTTATCACAGAACACTCTCTGCCTCCGGCCTCACTCGACTTTCATGGCTCTGCACTTGTTCTCCGCCGCTGCCACAGGGGCCAAAGGTCCTCGTCATTCATCAGGAGACGCATGGCATCCAACAAAGTGCTGTGTGTGGAGGAAAAATGTGCAAAGCAGGCAAATCAAGAGTGGAGGAGGAGGAGGAGGTGCTCGAGCTACAAACATGCTACGTGATCCATAATCAGTCGTGCTGTCAGAAATCTGATGATCAAAACAGATAGGACGCTGAGTGCTTTCCAAGCAGCGGCGGCGCTGGAAACATTGGGCCGTGGATGGTGAGGGAGGCGTGTCCTCGGGGGAAACTACATCTGCCCCAATTAGCTTTTACCTCCATCATGCAAATGTCTTCGCCCGTTTTCGTGCTGCAAAGCTCTGGCGTCAGATCTGAGATACGCTGCGAGACGGAGATGATGAGGATTTTCCTACAGGGAAGAAGAAGAACATATGGATGTTTTTTTAAAGGGAAAAGTCACAGTTTTTCTTGTTTTGTCATTTCTTTCCCTTATCGGTTTTTATTAAATTTAGATAAAGTTCTGTCTTGTACTCCGTTTCTGTGGCAGTGTAGCAGTTACACAGGCCTCGTATATGTACAACAACAAGTAGAGACAATGTGGAAGAACAGGTTGGAAATCAACAGAAAGGCACTGCTGGGATTTGAACCCAGGATCTCCTGTTTACTAGACAGGCACTTTGACCAACTAAGCCACAGCGCCTTCCTATGAACAACACTTTTAGCGTTTATCTTAAGAAAGAACATTTATATTTTAATAATAAATATTGTATATAGTGGGTGCATTGAAACAATGAGAAAGATTGGCTTTTCACTTTCTGATGGAGTCAAGTAGGTGTGATAGAGTCAGTCTGTATCTCCTTTAGACTTCGCTTCCAACAGCAACAAGGTACTGCTGGGATTTGAACCCAGGATCTCCTGTTTACGAGACAGGCACTTTGACCAGCTAAGCCACAGCACCTGCCTGTGCAGTCGTCTCTTAGCCCTTTTCTTAAAGAATATATCAGAACACGTGCATGAAATATAATTTTGATCCATTTATGATACATATACTTGTTGGTCCCTGCGACCCTCATGTGGAGGATAAAGCATTAGAAGATGGATGGATATCTGTTAGTATATCTATTGAAAATATTAAGTGTTATATTATGAGGTGAAGAGTTTATTTATTTATATATTTCCTGTTGTGGCAGTAAGGCCTGTTACTCATATCTATTTCTAAAGTAAACTTGTAAAAGAGGTGCTGTGGCTTAGTTGATCCTGGGTTCAAATCCCAGCAGTGCCTTGAGTTTCCTTAAACCTAAGTCTAAAAGCAAAACTGCTCACCTGAAAGTTTCAGACATATAAAACCTACTTTACCCCAACAAAATGTGAAAACAAAGCTTTTGTTTCAATACACCTTATATACATATGTATATATGTCACAGTTATATCATGCATGTGTTCTTAAATAGAAAAGAGTTAAAAGTTAACTATAAGACATGGCGCTGTGGCTTAGTTGGTCAAAGTGCCTGTCTAGTAAACAGGAGATCCTGGGTTCAAATCCCAGCAGTGCCTTCTTTCCGAAGGAAATATCAACTCCCTTCATCTGTTGGTCTTTTGAAACAATGAGAAAGATTGTATTTCCTCTTTTGTGTGAGTCAAGTTCTTCTGACTTGTGTGAAACTTTCTGTTTTTGCTTCGTTTCAATCAACAACAAGGCACCTGCTGGGATTTGAACCCAGGATCTGCTGTACCTAAGCCACATTTAGCCTTTCCCTAATTAATATAAAGTAAAAAATTTGTGACATCATTTTGATTTGATTCATATTACAAGGTGTAATGAAACTTTGCAGTGAGGTAAAGAGATTTCTTTTAGACGTTGCTTCCGTCAACAACAAGGCGCTGCTGGGATTTGAACCCAGGATCTCCTGTTTACTAGACAGGCACTTTGACCAGCTAAGCCACAGAGCCTCTCTCTGAATGTTCTTCAAGCCCTGTTCTTAACGAGGTTATATTTTGATCATATACTGTACATTAAAACAAAAGTTCTCAGTTTTAACGTCCTTTAGACTTTGCATCTGTCAACAACAAGGTACTGCTGGGATTTGAACCCAGGATCTCCTGTTTACTAGACAGGAACTTTGACCAGCTAAGCCACAAAACCTTGATCTAATGTCAAGTTTTAGCCCTTTTCTTCATGAATATTAAATAACTCATGCATGAAATATAATTTTGAATCATTTATGAGATATATATCATGGTTTATCTCCTGAAAATATTTGGTGGTATAAAAAGATCAGTAAAGATGTTCAGAAACAAAGCACAAATATGTTTTTTAATATGCCTAATTTGTTTAAATAAAGGTTTATATAAATACATTTATGTGGCAAGAACTACTGGAGTCATAAAGGTTTACATATTTCAGTGTGAAGGGAGTTGATCTTTCCATCTACAACAAGGCACTGCTGGGATTTAAACCCAGGATCTCCTGTTTACAAGACAGGCACTTTGACCAGCTAAGCCACAGCGCCTCTCTGCGTGAAGCTGACTTACCTTTTTTCTGAATTAATATTTAACCCTTGGATTTCTTAGAATTAATGAAAAAAAAATTTAAAACGCAAATGGCCTCATGTCACAAGCATGTTTTATGAAGAATACCTGGAATATGAAAATATAAAAACTTTTAATTTCAAAGATTTTGAAGAATAACAAGCCATGGGGTCATTTTTGATGCACTTATGCATCTAAGGGTTAAGAAAACATGCATGAAATCTAGTTCTGATTCTTTTATGAAACACATATCTGTTGCTTCATGATGAAAGTAGGAGAAACACTGATTTGTGCGGAACAATCCATTATCTACGCTCGCAGCATTGACAATTACTGTTGTGTATCTCAACAGCAATGTGACAGTTTGGAATAATATTATTCATTCAGTTGGGTGTGTGGACATGAGTGTGTATGGTTCCTATCAGAACTCTGTCTGCACCAAGTTTCCCCGGCACTGACTGATCGTCTAAACATTTCTGCCTCATCAGAGTGGACGCAGTGGAAAACAGGAGGACGAGCTCCTGCTGCTGCGTCACGATCCCTCCGTCCTGAGCCGGAGCGGATTAGACGCCGAGGTCCCAGGAGGTGCCGCAATCATCGGCCGTTTAAAAACAAACAGACACTGTCAAGGTGATTTCTCTTTGTTGGGAGGAAAGATGCAAAAAAACCCAACAGAAGCAAAAACAAAAACCATCTGCTCCGGTCGCCGCGCCGCTTTCCACAGGTTTTCCACTTCAACCTGATTGTTGCCATTATTGTCAATTAGCTCGACATGCGGCTCATGGAACATGACTAATGACGGCACATAATGTGATCTTGACAAAGAGCAGATCATTGTCAGAGATTAGTCATGAGCGCCGGGTCTGTGTCTCCCTCTCACCGACTCGGGGCATCGCCAGCATCACGGAGAACAGAATCTGCCGAATCTAATGGATAATCGCCGCGGCTTCTGGGAAGTCTTTTGACTCTTTTGTTGTTTTTATCCACACAAAAAGCGCATGAAAAATCAAATCACGATGAGTCACGTCGCCCAGTGGGACGAGTTCCTGTTGCCTGTTTTGTATCCATCTCGTTCAAAGACGGTTAAGATTTACTGTTTTGTGGCTGTGGTTTAATTAAATGATTTGAGTTTGTGTTTCCAGAACAAACAGGCAGGAAAATAAGAATACAGATTAAAAACTTAGTGTGGTGGTGGATAGTACATCCGATCTTATGCAGATGATGTCCTCCTGACAGCTCAAAGTTTTCTATCTTTTAGCCACATTTGGGAGTCCTGTTGTTGATGCACCTGCAACATCTGGTGCATCAAGAGCCAGTATAAGAATCTGGTTTGCAAGAGTGTCCTGTGGCCAAGAAAGGCACCAGTGGACCACATGGATCTGCCAAATTGGGAGTCCTAAAATTCTACTTTTGGACCCTTCATCTCTTGTATAAAACCAACACAAGATGTGGAAACCTATGATGTCAAAGCTCCATCATCGAATGTGATGTGGCACAGGACAAATGAGAGGGTGAGGACTTTTCTTGTCATGTCAAAATGAAGAACTACAAGTTTGAGTTAGTTTAGGTGAATCTTTGAATCTTCACCCTCGTGTTTTCTTGTTTAAAACACAAGTTCTGGAATCCAATGATGTCATAGCCCCATCATTGTTGTTGATTACTTTTCCTTCTTTTTTGGATCCATCTTGTTCGAAGACGGTTAAGATTTATTGTTTGTAGCTGTAGTTTAATTACATGATTGAAGTTTATGTTTATGTGGAGAAGTGAGAAGAAGTTTTCCAGAACAAACTGCCTGGAAAATATGAACACAGGGGATAAAATATCCGACTTTATGCAGATGATGTGTTTATGTGTGTGTCAGAGATCGTGACCGTTCAGGAATGTGCTGCGTCACTGCACAGGATCAAATTTATATTAAAGAATGAGAACTTTTCTGTCAGTTCTGTCAGTTTTTTTGTCGGTGCACCCGTGACCTCTGTATTAGAATCTCTTTTTGCTAGAGTGTCCTGGTTAAGATTTATTGTTTGTTGCTGTAGTTTAATGAAATTATTTAATTTATATGAAGTTGGAGAACACGTTTTCCAGAACAAACTAGCTGGAAAATATGAACACAGACATTGAAAAGTTCTGTTGTTGTTGACTGACTTGGTTCATTCTGTGCCATTTTTTTACGATTGTATAATTGTTATAAATACTTGTTTAATCAAAGCTTTATTTCAATAAAACTTTGTCTTCTTTTCTGTTTTCGGTGTATTTTTGTGTGGCCTGAAATCGATACTACAGTGTTTTTGGAGGGGTTTTGTGTGTGGACGAAGACAATTGTTGAAATGATGCCATGTTTATAAAAACCTTTTTGAGAAAGACATTGTTGAGGGAAAGTTATACTTTTGTGTGGAAAAGGGCTTAAGTCGCTGAGTTTTCCTCTGTCTGTGAAGTCGAGGAGGTTTGATTAGTGAGAAGCTTTCAGCTGAATTGATATGTTCCTAAAAACATACCTGAAGTACAAATCACTCTTTTGTTGACCAGAATATCATGAAAATCATCATCTTTAACCAAAAATGATTTTCTTAAGTTGCAGAAATGCATTGATTCTACCATGGAAGACTGTAGGTATTGGTAGGTCATATTAAAATATTTATTCAGAAAAAAAGTGAAAGTCAACTGCGCACAGAGAGGCGCTGTGGCTTAGCTGGTCAAAGTGCCTGTCTCGTAAACAGGAGATCCTGGGTTCAAATCCCAGCAGTGCCTTGTTGTTGATGGAAAGATCAACTCTCTTCAGACAAAAAACAGTGAACTATGTAAACCTATATGGCACCAAGCTGTTGCCACATAAATGTAGTTATATAAAGCTTTATTTAAAAAAAATATTTTCAAGAGATAAACCATGATATATGTCTCATAAATGATTCAAAATTATATTTCATGCATGAGTTATTTAATATTCATGAAGAAAAGGGCTAAAACTTGACATTAGCACAAGGTGCTGTGGCTTAGCTGGTCAAAGTGCCTGTCTAGTAAACAGGAGATCCTGGGTTCAAATCCCAGCAGTACCTTGTTGTTGACAGATGCAAAGTCTAAAGGACGTTAAAACTGAGAACTTTTGTTTTAATATACAGTATATAATCAAAATATAACCTCCTTAAGAACAGGGCTTAAAGAATCTTTAGAGAGAGGTGCTGTGGCTTAGCTGGTCAAAGTGCCTGTCTAGTAAACAGGAGATCCTGGGTTCAAATCCTAGCAGTGCCTTGTTGTTGATGGAAGCAAGGTCTAAAAGAAATCTCTTTACCTCACTGCAAAGTTTCATTACACCTTGTAATATATATCAAATCAAAATTATGTCAGATATTTTTTACTTTATATTAATTAGGGAAAGGCTAAATGTGGCTTAGGTACAGCAGATCCTGGGTTCGAATCCCAGCAGGTGCCTTGTTGTTGATTGAAACGAAGCAAAAACAGAAAGTTTCACACAAGTCAGAGGAACTTGACTCACACAAAAGAGGAAATACAATCTTTCTCATTGTTTCAAAAGACCTACAGATGAAGGGAGTTGATATTTCCTTCAACAACAAGGCACTGCTGGGATTTGAACCCAGGATCTCCTGTTTACTAGACAGGCACTTTGACCAACTAAGCCACAGCGCCTCCTTATCCATCCTACATTGTTTGCATCACAGTCGTATTTTGCAGTTAACTTCCTCTTATCTAAAGATTGATTCACTGTTGTTTTTGTCAAAATGCATCATGTGATCACCACAGTTTAAAAAGTGAAGTTAATGAGGCTGTTCATAGTTTTATTGAGGTCATAAACTTATTTTTATGGAAGTATGTTGCAAAAAACATTCCAATTTAAAGACTTTTTCAAAGAACAAATCAGGATTTCCACATTTGACAGTTCGTATAATGAGAGCAGTAAATTATCTGCATCACACCACAGTCGAAGCTGATGACTTCCAGTTCTTTACTTCATGCATCAGCAAATATCTGTAGAGCCGTAAAATTGTGTAAGGAAGTGGAGACGGTGGAATAAAAATATTTGGGGATTTAGGGAATGTATTGGTGCAGATCAATTCACCTTTACCTCATAATCTCTGGGATGCTAATGTATTTCCTTTATTGTCTGACTTTGTTCAAAAACTCTTTTTCCTTCTTTTAGTGCTGACATTGTGACTTTATAGCTCTCGGAACTGCTTTGTGTTTGTCAGAAAATCACGCGTCATTGTTCAGGTTTCACCAATTCACCAACAATTTGTCTCGAGTCACATTTCTGTCCACAAAAGTGGAACATAAACATTTTCTGGACTTTTCCATTCACATTCAGGGGGAGGTTTCTTACTGGGGTCAGATCTGTCCACAGCAGCAGGAGAATGTCCTCAACATCTAGGGAGCAGTTTTCTTTGTGTCACTCAGACATTATCCAGAAATTTATTTCAGAAAGCAACTTTTCACATAGAACCGTACAGACTTTGAAAGCTGAAGCAGTTTCCGTACACGGACTCTAAATGGTAGATGTAGAGCTGCGGGTGTGAACACTCAGATAACCTGAGAATCTGAATGCGGTTTGGTTTTCGCGTCACAGTACGAGGTAGAAAAGTAGACATTTTCGACCTGATGCTAAATCAGCGTCTATGCATTGACTTTGTGCAGCTTTAGGTTCCTGCTGGTTCATAGAAATGTGAAAACTCAATGTGTATTTAGGTCTCTGGAGGACTCAATCGCTGCGTTTACATGCACAAACTTTCTTCTAACGATCAGATTGCGGTGTGTGTACACTCAGAATGTCTTATTCTCCAGAAGTAGGAGCAGAAGAAGCTTCAGTTCCGTCGTAAACAAACGCTGCATGTGTCTGTTTGTCCCCTCGCTGTCCACTATCTGTCTAGCTAACGTCATTTCACTGTAAATCAAATGATCATTGTTCCCATTAAAAGCCCTATTCTTTCACCTTTAACAGCCACGCCGACAGTGAAAAAGCCACCTATCGAAGTCCTGCCTCTTTCCATTGACTCTGACTTTACTCAACCTTCAGATAAGGATCACTGATCAGGACAAACTCAGATAAAGACACAGAGTGACAGGATTCAACGGCGTGAATAATTGAAAAGTCTGCTGTCTGTTGTTCCCGGGAAAAAAAAAACAGACGAGCGAGAGACTGTGTGGCGGTGACCGATCCCATGGTCTCCACCCACCACACAGACATCTGCCTCGCCGCAGTGCCTCACGCTGGGTGAAAGAGCGGGGACAGGTGGGGCGTCCATCATCCATGCGGAAAGGACAGAGGAACCTTTAACTCAGCAAGGATCCATTGTTCAATGAAGGTCAGTGGGAAGGTGGGAATGAAATAGAGAGTGATAAGCACATCGCGGCGCCGGTTCCTCATTGGCCCGCCGCGTACGTCAATGGGTCGTTTCAACGAGCTCTCCACCTCTGCTCGAGACAAGGTCAAACTGTTCCAGTGCGCCGGCGCTCGGCGTCCGCGGGCGTACGGTAAAAGGTTAGAGTGGTTAAATGAAAACAAGCCTCGCTCGCAGAGGGAGCTTCATGAGTTGAAGTTGATTGAGCAGAGTTGACGGTGAATGTTCCACACCCTTCAAAACAAACAATATCCACTTGCTCATTTTTCCATCTCCTTATTTTCCCCAAATTCATGAATCTGAGTCAGACTCTGTTTGGAGACATCTGCGTCAGGGTAACGCGGGGGTGTGGTGGACAACAGTGGAGCCGCACAGCGAGAAAGGAAGACATCTTTGTTTGACATTTTGTCCCCCAAAAAATCATACAGATTGGGATTATGGTTAATTGGAGAATGTAAATGTGAGTGTGAATTGTTCTTTGATAAGATAGTGACCAAGAGGAGGCGGAACCAAGAGTGGGTGGAACTATAAATCGGGGGACGGGACTTGAAGTTGTCCAAATCACTTAGACTCATACAATAACATGGCAGAAATTAAGAATGGGTGTCCGTGCCAGAAAGTTTGGAAAAACCAAATATCAAGATAGGTTGTTTTTTTTAGGTGGGGTTGTTCAAGGCATGGTTTCCCAGTCCTGATCCTGGAGACCCACACTGGTCTGCATCTTCTCAAACACACCTGTTTCAAATCAGGGTCGTTATCAGGCTTCTGCAGAGTTTGATGACGAGTTGACCATTGTGTTGACCAGGTGTGTTGTCTCACTGTTTGACAGCCTTTTCCAGCCTCAAACTGAAGTTAAGAAACCGCTCACTCTCCTGCACCAAACCCCATAGAGAAAATGAGCATTTTTAGCTCACAGGGAACAGAGGAGCTGCTGGTCTACTACTGCCTCGTGTGGTCAGTTTGTGTTACTTAGGTTAATGTGATCAAACATGTCTGAACACTGAAGTCATAAAATGATGCATTTCAGTTTAGTGATGTTGAGGGAAAGTTATACTTTTGTTATTTTAGTGTCTAAATATTCACGTTGAGTCTATAACATGAAATAAATCACAATTTTCCAAAGCAGAAAATGTTACAGTTAAATAGAAGGGATTGGAAATGAGACTTGGCAAATTGCAGGAATTGTACATTTACATTCTTTTCTCTAATTAATTTCAAGTAAACTATTGAGTGACGGAGTCCTCAATACCAGGACTCCTGAAACCTGAAACTCCTCCCTGTGAGGTATGGTTATTATAGCATACAATAAATGTACTAAACTAAGTCCTTGTACAGAAGTCAGAGGGAAAAGAACATAAATATTTTCCTCATCACGTTTGCCTCCCTTTTTCGCTGCAGAGTAAAAGATCAACTGCATGTGTGCCCTTCTCCATTTATTCCCTTCCAGCCTTCTTCTTTCTTTCCATGCGTTCACTCGTTAGTTTGATTTGAGAAGTCTGCTGCAGGCGGCTCCGTGATTGTGGAGCCGCTGACATTTGTTTTCGTGCCGCAGCGCGTTGAGAGCGGTGAGAAACTCCAACCTCCTGACATCAGTGATCAACGGCGTTTTTATTGGACGCCAGGCTCGAATTCTTCCCGTGTTGTTTAGCTATTGTTTGACGGCTGGTCTTGATTTTACATCAACACTCGTATATGTAATGTTGCTCGGTGGCCAACGCTCGAAATGAAACCCAAAAATCTAATTTGTGGAAATAAAACATTGAATATCCTAATTTGGTAGTTTCTTATTCTCCCTGGTTGCTTTCAGCTTGGATTTAAAATGTCAGTAGAATTAAAGAAAGATATCAACAATATGCTGTATTATTAAAAAAAAAAATCATTGTGGCATGAATAATAGAAGCACTTTGGCTCTTTCAACCACTTCACAACAAAAATAGCTGCGGTAAGGTTCATTGGAAGCTTAATAATACATTAAATAAACAGGTGTAAATTGGTAGAAAAAAATTGAGATTGATCAAGAATTGACATTTTAGAATTGTCTTTTTCTCCCAGAATTGCGATATTCCGATTAGCTTGATTAACAGAAAAAGCTAAAAGTAGAAGTTGCTAATTTACCTTGTTCCTAATTGTGTTCTGTGATACATTTTGTGCTGTGTCATGTTTTGAGAGGCTCTGTTCATCTTGGCCCAGCATTTTCTTTGCGTTGTACTTTCTTAGCTAGTAAAATCTTATTTATCTGAAGATATTCAGAGATTCCCCACACTCACCTGTGCACAAATATTTATTATTACGCTTACTATTAGCCACATTAGCAAAGTTGAGCCATCGTTGTGACGCCTCTTCTCCTGAGCCACTCTGGTGGAGCTAACAGCTAAGCTAAAAGGTGAGCCAGCAGATTTGTTACTGTGAAATAGTAATGTGAAATACATCTGCTGCTTTTCAGAAACTTTGTTTTTTTCTGCTCAAGATGACAATTTTAAGTTAAGAACTTAAACCTGGTTTTGAGAGCAACACAACATCAGTCTTATTTTTCTGATGGATTCTAAGGCCAAGCTCACTGTGCCTTATCATTTTAAGAATTTTGAATAAAAAGTGACTCAACACTCAACTGAGTAGGTAAAACAAAAAAAAAACAACCTTAATTTTCGACTTGGCCTGATTATATTTATTTTAGCATTAGCCATGGCAGCTAAATGTAGCAGTTAACCGTTAAACAAAATGTGGCATTCCATATTTGGTGGAAGGAGGAGAACAAAATTTATTAATGAGGCAGAAACTGTGTGGAATCTTCCAAAGAAATATGGTTCTGCCTCATTAGGACCAGGTTATGGTTTCCATGAGGACTACTGGTCCCGACAAGGTCCATGTTTAAGCTAGAAAATATTCATATTAATTTAATTTCCGACCCTGACATGAGGCGATTGTTAATACTGAGCAAAGTGAAACTGAAAAACTACATTTTCTTATGTCTGGGTTTGTGTTGTAACTCGTTCTCACAGCCCTTCTCACTGGAACACTTGATCACCTGACATGTCAGATCACCTGCTGTGAAGACGGTCCACTGCTCGGCTGTGCGGCCGGAAGAAATGAGTCAGGTTTTAAATGTTCACTCTCACCCTCAGCTGTTTGAATCATCATCGTACATCTGAGTGCAGGAACATGAAGAAAAAGGAGAAACTGTGTTTGAAAATATCTGCGCCCGTAACTCCATCCGCTCCGTTCACCATGTCACACTCCGCTCAATGACAGATGGCACACTGTGAAACAGGTACACAGCCGAGTGTATAAGTGGATATTTTGAACGTGAAAGCAGAGCGAGCCCTGCCAGACGAGCAGACTCACAGGGAGTTGGCACATGAAGCAGAGCCTGAACATTCAAGGCTTTAAAAACAAGCAATAAAATGAGTTATAAAACATGTAGGGAAACCAGTGGTAATGAAGCCTGTGTGATGTGGTGTTTGGATATTCCACTTGTTGGTACCACAGGTGGAGGAAGGAAGTATAGGGAAGGAAGGATACACACAGGAGAAGTCACTGGAGCTGCTGGGATCAGAGTTTGACTCTTGGAGTGATGGATGGCGACTGGTGAACACATTTACATCCATCACAACGCGACGCACAGCACAGCTCAAGTGACATAGCTGGTTGTGTAGGAAGCAAATGCACTTGCGCTCATCAGTCGCCCATTTTGTTACTGCTCATCCTCCACTTCAGGGTTGCAGGTGGAGCTGGTGCTAATCCCACCTGACATAGGGCGAACTGCAGGTTACACCCTGGATGGACATCCCTCGACAATAAACCATGTACTCTCACACTCACATCTACTATCAATTTCTTGTCCAATCAACCTCATCCCCAAGTTGTGCAAGCAAATCAGGATCTGAACCAAAGACCTTCTTGCTGTAAAGCCCGGCTGTGTGGTAGCCCATAAGGGATAAGGCTGGAGAACTTGGAGTGAACCCATGTGTACATGGAGAGAGCATGCAAACTCCACACAGAAAAAACCTTGATGAAAGACGGATTCTGAACCGATGACCTTTTTGCTGAGGCACAGCTGTGTGGTAGCCCATAGATGGGTTCTCATAGAAGAGAGGGCTGGAGAACCTGTAGAGAACCCATGGGCACATGGAGAGAACTTGCAAACTCCACACAGTTAAACTGGGACCCAAACCAGTGGCCTTCTTGCTGTGAGCACATCAATTTAGAGTGTCCACTTAACCAAGTCCCCAATTTTTGCATGTTCTTGAAAGTTCAGAGGAAGCCAGAGAACTCGTGGGGAGAAAATGCAAACTCCACACAGAAAGGACCTCGGTCAAAGCTGGATCCGAGCTGGTGACCTTCTTGCTGTGAGGCTCAACCATCTGTGCCTGTGTTGATTCATGATGAGCATTCCCAAGCAGCATCTGGATGAGCGCCACTTCTGGCAACAATGTGGCACTGCTGGCTTTCATGTACCCCTGATAAAATGGATGCGACCCTACAGTTGTCCACATGTGAACTTTGGTGGAACAATTGCTGACAGGTAGCACCACAGTAACCAGTTTGTGGCCCATATTTAGCAAACAGGGCTACCCAAATCTGGCCCGGTATGTGGGTAAGATGATGGTTTCAGGCATTTTGGGCCACACACATGTTGCAGTAGACAGCTGCTGCTCCACTGACCAACAAAAACCTGGTCTAAAATGGCACATCCTGATGAGTTAAATGAAGGTTGAACGTTCCTGTGTCGTCTAATGGAGTTGTTGAGGGGACAGAGAATTGGTAGACAGAAGAGGCAGAGGGTCCACTGGCCATGGACCACTTACATGTCCCATAATGAAGGGTTCATCAGCCGTAGATGATCTGCAGCAGTTAATCCTTACTCCAGTTTCCTCTGTTTGCCATTTAAATAATAACAATAATAATCCACCAGATACAAGTGGCACCGACCGTCTTCCTGTCGGCTCTTACTTTAATCTACTGTATATTATTACTTTTCTACTCTTAGCTTTATATATTTAAGCTGTACTTTTACATTGTATGGTCTTATTTTGGTGATTCTTGCAAAATGTTAAACTTTTCTTTTCCCAGTTTAATCATCTTAGTTTTTATTTATCCTTACTGATTCTCTTTTTTTAAACTTTATTCTATTTTCCCGTTGCTGTATTTGTTCTGCACCAATATACCATAGCAGAATCCCTGTATGATAACACCCGCTCGGCTTTGATTAGATTGGATGAGACTTTGATGCCACACCACAGAAATTCACTGGTTACTGACATAAATATGGATCTGACACATATTTACGTGATTTTTAGAAGATTTGGCATTGATAAAGTGCTAAATACTGTGTGATAGTGTTGAATTAGACTCTTTTCGTGTAACTTTAAACACAAAAACAGTGAAATTCACTTGAAAATAATCTTAAATTGTTACTTTTTTGAAAATGAATGAGTTTTACTGTGGAATTTAATTAATCTTCTATGTTTTGGTAATTTTCTCGTCTGACTTTTTTTTAATCATCTCTTGGCCTTTTTTTTTTAAATGTTTTCATATCAACTCATTAACTCTGATGTAATATACACATATATTACATCAGACAGTGTACATATATATATATATATATACAGTATATACAGTGCTTAAAAGTAGCTGTAAATCTAAATATGTGACACATGATCTGAAGTCTCTGCTGTTTGACCTGTTCACACTTAAAAGATCCTTTTGACACGGGTCAGTATAGAAGTGGTTCATACTGTAAATCATCCTCTTCAGAGCCTGCAGTGTTTTGCTTTGTAGCTGTGATTTTTTTTCCCGTTACTGACCTCATGTGAACCAAACACTGGTAAGAGGTTTGGACTGGACTGAGCACCACATGCTGCCTCCTCGTTCACATGTGAGGAAACGCTTCCCGGACTCTTGAACCTAATGTTTTGTTACTCCTGGTGGTTTTTTTTGTGACATCCTTCGTACAAAAACTGCGCTCCTCCTCCGTCACAAGCTGCCGAGGCGAATGAACCAGAAACAAGATTCATCCCCGCAAATATCCACCCAACAAGCAACCGCTTGATCCCAGATATTAATCAGTTTCATATTTTTGGATAAAGAGAATATCAAAGCCGAGCCTGTTTTCTATCAAGACCAATTATTTTAATAAGAAATTACATCACTGGAGATCCATGGTGGGCCAGTAAAGCTGGAGAACAATCGTCCGCCTCGCTGCCCACTGGCACGAACAAGAACTTCTCCTGCTTCTTTCCCTCTCAATTGTAAAAAAAAAAGAAATTAGGCATGTTCCTTTAGTCTGCAGCAACCACGGCCAAAAAACAATTATTGTGGGACTCAGCTGGATGGTTAGAGGAGGGGAAAAATGAAAACAAATGAGTCGAAATCCCCAGAAAGAAGCCTGTTATTAATTAGAAAAGGGTGATGGGAACGGGCTCCAGCCTCACAGAGCAGTGGGATCAAAGAGAGAAATGAGGGATGACAAATAAGCTGCAGCTCCAGTCAGCTGGAATTTCACCGCTGTGATGATACTATATATAACATACGAGAGCAGGGGGATCAAACGTGCGGCCCGCGGGCCACACACGGCCCTACACTTGATGAAAACTGTCCAAAACTGACCAAGAGAGAACAATTTAATCATAAATAAGCTTTAGTTAAAATTGCCTACACGTTATTTTTGATTTAATGTTTTCATTCTATTTTATCTTGTCTGTCTGTTTTAGTCATTTACAGATTCATTTTGCATCAAATTTGTTTTTGTGGTTGTGAACAGCTATGAGATGCATCCAGTGATCCTCAGACACTTTGCATATATACAGCCATATATACAGCCCACTAACCAGCTGCTGCTAGGGCCAGCACACACACACACGTATATGTATATATGTATATATATATATATATATATACATATATATACATATACATATACACACACACACACGCATATATATGTATATATATATATGTATGTGTGTGTATATGTGTCTATATACATATACATAAACACACATATATACTTGTATATATGTACACACACATATATGTATACATATATACAATTTTTTAAAATATTTTGAATTGCAAATATCATGATGATTGTAAATAAATTATCAAAATAAAGCTCTCATTACAAACTTCATAAAAACGCACAACAGGAACTGTGTTTGTGGTTACCATAGTGTAAATGTCTGTATCGTGTCCCGCTGTGTTTTGGTGATCACATGTTCAGAAAGTGAATATGACAGTCTGTGGGGGAGCAACGAGAAGAAAACACTATTTCCTGTATTTCCAACCAGCTCGCTATTCAGCGAAGCCACCGCCGCCTTGTCAAACTGACAGCTCCATTGACAGCACACTGGAGACACGTTGAACCGGAGCGCATAATAAAGACGCAAACTGAAAAAATGGGAGGGGGAGAAAAAAAAAACTAGGCTGCCCCCAGTCGTCTTTTGTCAGCAACGCCATTAAAATTCAGAGGAAAATAACAGGGTGAGAGACATGGGAGCAATTACGTCTGTGGATGCTGCGAGTGCGAGAGAACAGCGAGCAATAACCTGATCTAAATCTTCTATTCCATTGTTGTCATTTTTGTTAAATTAAAAAGAAGTTCATGTCTACTAATGTCAGGGTTCAGTGAAACTCGGGAGGAAAAAACAAGAAGAAAACTGAACAAAAATAATAGCACGGAATTGTCTAAACTAGGGCTGAAAATATACATTTAAATAGAATCAGGACTCATTATTAACATGTGAGTTGATGCAAATATGTTTATTGTTGTTTCAAAACAATGAGAATTATTGTCCAGAATATTCTCAAATTTGGCAATCTGAATATTGACCTGAAAGTAACTGAATAATAATACACTTCTCCAATGTTACCACAAGGTGGCAGCAGTAGCAGCAGGTTAGTGGATATGTATATGTGTTAGCAAAGTATCTGAGGGTCACTGAATGCATCTCAAAGCTGTTTCTCAAACCTCATAATGTTGTGGCCCTCACAGAAGTGATTAAATTTACCAGGGTCCTTGAATGCATCTCGCAGATGTTCTGCCTACCTCAACATTCAGTGAGAGCCACAGAAGTAATGTCATTTACCCGGGTCATTGAATGCATCTTGTTGCTGCTACACTAAACTCAAAACGCCATGGAACACGCAGAAGTAACACAATCCTTATCTCTTACAGAATAATGGGCCAAAATGTAAAAAAAAAAAAAAAATCATATCTCTGTCAAAACTTATCGGATTTCAATGAAATCTGAAATTTGTGTGCAGGATCAGACATTCACACAAAGTTACTCATCTGATCCAAATCTGATACACATTATGGATTTGGCGGGAATTTAAATTTCACATGGTTCAGTCCCATTTAACAAGTTCAGCTGTGAATCTCAGCAACATCTTTGTTAAATGTTGTCATGTTTATGTAATACATAATGTATAGTATATAGTAATAACTACTGAATAAGCAGGTATGGTTCTAAAAAACAAATCTGGATCCAGTGGATCAAACTGTCTTTTCATTTTATGTCCTTCAACAACACAAAAGACACTCAATTTCAATTTGATGGATGACAGTGTGAAAAGTAAAACTTTCTTAAAAGTTCTCCATGTGCTGGCGTCAGGAGGAAAAAAAAAGATCTTGGCTAAATCAAGGTCAGACCGTCCACATGGTGACAAGTGATGAAAAACTCTCATCCTGCTTCACAGACACATCTTTCAAAAGCCCTGATTTGATTCCAGCTCCATTTGTCTTGTGCTACTTCTTCTGCATTTCTTTTTTTGGGAAGCACGTCTGAGATGATTGAATTATTGGGATCAAACAGTACATTTGTCTCACAGCTTCATGTGTCTGTCTGGGTTAAGTAGAGTTGGAATCTGCAGAAATTTTGAAAAGGAATGCTGAAGTGGTGTCACCCCTTCTCAAATGTCATGAGGTTTACACTGAATTTTCAATTGTTATGAAAAATGTTGGGAGTAACGTGTTACAAAAGTAATGCAAATACTGTAATGCATTACCGTTTGCTGTAACACGGTAATGTAAGGCATTACTAAAAAAAAGGTAATATTTTACTCGGTACAAATCACAGTAACGTGCATTACAATGCATTTTAAACCTGAAATTAAGTGGTTTGTTGTTTCTATACAAATTCACCAACACAGCAAAGTTAGCAGAGGAGAAAAATAATCCATGCAAATGTTTACTTCCTGTTAGTGCTAGAGAACTATTGACTGAGGAGAAGATGGCTGCCGCAGCAGAGTTGGCCTCTATATTTGTGAGGTGAACACAAGCTCATTATTTTCAGTTCGTCGGAGACGAGGATGCAAAGAACATTGTAGTTAAGTGCACTTTGTGGGCGGAACCAAAAGATCTGTCTACCTCGGAAAATAGCACCAGTAATTTAACAAAACATCTAGCACGATGCCATCTTTTAGAAAATTGTGAGAAATCTTCTAAAGGTTAGTATCGTTGCCTGCTCCAGGCTAAGCTATTGTTGCTAGCTCCAGGCCAGCAACCTTGATAGCCTATCATTGCCTCAACAGGTTAGTGCTACTGGGCTGTTGACTATAATATAAATAGACACCAGAACAGCAACATAACGTCAATCTGTATCCAGATAAGACATACAAACACAATATACAACATACAGTAGTAGGCTCTTGCTCTATCAGGGTTTCCGCAGGTCATTAAAAAGCATTAAAAGTCATTAAATTCGATTCCCGGAGGCATTCAAAAATATAAAAAATAATATTACCGATTTATTCTTAGTATATAAACATTCATTTTGCACGGAAAGTAGCTGGTGCACAACACCTGACGTTATAGTACGCAACATGCTTTGAGCGTGTGAAGAAGACGGGCAGACAAATGAAGAAATGGGATAGTGCAATTTCCATCCAAAGCGGTTGGAAGAGGAACGATTTCAAAACTGTTTGAATGAAAACTGTTGACAGTAAACCTGGAGAAGGATTTCCAGAATGGCGTCAAATCCCATCTGCTATCAGAGAACCACAAATCAGTGGTAAAAGGAAGCCAGCTGTTAACTCGTTACTTTGCTGTAACCAGCAACACAACCTCTGCTGCTACTACCACAACTGCTGCTGCACACACACACACATTATAATACACACTTAAATCCCAGTGATTTCTTTGTCACGTTACGTACTGAACTTAATACAAACGTTATGTTCCAGCCTTCAAGTTGAAGGATTCAGTTTGAGTTTCTTCCTTCACTCTCCAGACAGCTCAAATTCTGGGATGTGTTTTCAGTGTCAGGACAATTTCCACAAACATAAACTTGATGGATTCTGGTCTGGTACTTTCTGAAGTTATTATGTGCAAATACATTTTGACATTGTAAGCCGTTTTATGAGCCATTTCAAATTCATTCATCGGGTGACAGTTAATGTAAATTATTTACATTCTCAAATATCTAATATCATAATAAAAAGAAATGCTTGCTATTTAATTCAGGGTTGGATATGGATATTGTATGTGCGCATATGTATGTTTGTGTGTATATAAGTAAGTATACACACATACGCATAGTATTTTCAGTTAGTCACAGGCATTAAACATGTTTGAAATGTCATAAAAAAGCATTCATTTAGATTTGTGATACCTGCAGAAACTCTCTCTAAAGTTAAAGTATCTCTATCGCGCCATGAGTCATTATAGCAGCAATTATATTGTACTGTTGTTAGCCTTAGCCTAGCTCAGTCATTATGTCATACCACATCGCCTCCTGCTGGATGTCTAATGAGCTGCAGTGAACGCAAAAGTAATGTAATGCCTTACAATTCAAAGACAGTAACATTATAATGTAACAAGTTCCTTTGAAATGACAGTAACGAGAAACAAATAATGTATGTATATGTAATGTATAAGTAACTTGTGAAGTAACACTGGTTAGGAACAAGATTATTATCGTTAACTATAGTAAACTAACTGTTAAGACTGGTACGCCACAGAAAGCACGACTCCAAAAACAGTTCAGATCATTTCAAACAAAACCACCTTACCTGGTAAAAAGGGTGGTTCGGTGAATGATGGTCCGTCCGTCCGTCCAGGCAAACAAATCCTAAAGGGCAAGGCAAAGGCGGACGTCAGCACACGGGCAGTAATCCAAAAAAACCCGGGAAAACAGATCACGAGGATGTACAGAGAGGTGGAGGAAGACAACGAGACACAGGTGAATCTAATGAGGGCGGGGCAGACAATCAAGACTGGAGGGAAAACACACACGGGGCCAGGAAGTGAAGTGGTCTGAAACAAGAGGAGAGGAAAGTTTCACAATAAAACAGGAAACGTGAAACATGAAAGAAACAGAAAACATGACCTTGAGGGAAATGTTTCACTAACGGACTAATGAATATTGAAAAAACAAGGTTGTATTTTCATTCATAATAAAGTGTTTTCATACAGAAGACTGTGCAAGTTAAACATACACACTTGTTATGTGGTTAATTGGGTTGAGTTGAGAACATCTAGTCTTTTATTGGGTTTTGGCTTTTTTTTAAATTTCTTCAGATTGAGCTCCTCAATGTGATGTGTCTCGTGAAGGTTATTTATGATTATTATGCATATGTATATATATATATATATATATATATATATATATATTTACACATATACATCTCAAAATTAAGATTATTCTTCTATTGCAAAACTTGCTAACCAACATTATTTTTCTTTTTAGGCAAAAAAAATAAGAACAATTTCCCAGAACTGAGGCTTATTTTACATCCTTGAAATGACATTTTTGCAGTGTATGGATTCCAAATGTCACAGGACAGCAGGATTGTGTGGCGTCAATGGTTTGAATGCAACATTTGTACTTGTATTTAAAGATTATACACGGTTTACTTTCTTTCACAGTTATAACAATGACAAACTGGTTTAAAAAGCTT
The DNA here is from genome assembly GCF_019176455.1 of Solea senegalensis. NCBI lineage: Eukaryota > Metazoa > Chordata > Actinopteri > Pleuronectiformes > Soleidae > Solea > Solea senegalensis. Next base: position 2,697,548 of record NC_058029.1, read on the forward strand.
CTACAGGACGGTTTTCAAACCACAGAATCTGTGTTTTTTTTGTTGTTTTTGCTCTTGAACCACAGATGTATTCCCACAGTTCCACGGATATGGGAAATCCCGACCGAGATATTTACAATCCCCGAGCTACGTCAACCCCCACTGACGACTGCTCTGACATCCAACAGGTGGCCAGAGATTTCCAGCGGGATCCTCGTGATGTTGTTCTCTCTCCTGTTCATCTTCAGGTCGCATGAGTCAGAGAAAAGGTTCGGCCAACAAAACAAAGCAGAGAAACTTCTGCTTGTCTCTCTGTCCCGTGGAGGTCAAACTTCAAAACTCAAAGTGAACGCAGATAGAAAACGCAGAACTGCCAGAAGGAAAAACCTCGTCCCAGGATGGGAGGAATTTTTATGTGCATGGAATATTTTAGGGCATCAAGTTAATTTGTCACGCTCTCAAATCTGTGAATGCAGTTTCATGCTATACGAGCTTTATGAGATCTCATGTGGTTACGAGCACTTTGTAACAAACGACTCCTGATTCAAACGCAGGAAACAAACTTTTTTATAAGAGTCGGTGTTGTAATGTAATAATGTAACAAAGTACAAATACTTTGTTATTAATATTTCTCACAACTTACTTTTTGCCACTGGATTTACTCACTTAAATACAGTAAATGTCACAAACTTTAAGACTTTTAAGTAATATTACTAAAAATAAGTCGTTTTCTGGTAACAGACTTGTACTTTTACTCAAGTACCATCTTTAAGGTACTGGTTAGTTAAAAAAGTTTTGGTACAAAAACACAGCAGATCATACATTAGGAAAGAATTAGGGAGTTAATGATGGGATGTGTTTACTGAGGCCTGAGAAGAAACTGATAAGTGGGGAAAATAGTGATCTGAAAACAAGAGAACATGGAAGTTACCAAAATAAAACATACGTGGTCACACAGTCACAACAGATGTTCCACATTTAAGACTCCAGAGACAGTGGTGACCAATTACAAGCCACAGAAAACAACAACAACAAGAACAAGAGAAGGCTGGGACGACCCCGGTGAGACAGTGAAGTGTTAGAATGTAAATAAGAGAGTTTACTTTGTGCTGTCGACCACTTTGGGCGTCGCAGGGATGGATGACCGTGAAATCGGGCCCAGACGTTCATGGAACCCGGGAGAATAATCCGAGCGACTTTTACGATCCTTTGATGAGCGTAATCAGCAGTTTAAAGTTCTCACTAATCAAGTGGAATAACGCTGAGTCAGTGGGTAAATCTATACGGTGGCGCGGCGGTTGGCACTGGTGCCTTGCGGCAAGAAGGTCTGAATCTGTTTGTGAGGTGTTTTCTTGACGTTCACTTCTCCTGCTCCAGTTTTCCTTCAGCAGAACAAAGACGTGCAGATATTTTTTATAACCATAGACTGTGGTTATGAAAAGGGAAGGTGAGCCGGAGTAGCAGTGAGCCACCAGGGGGCGACGTCATTGGTTGTCAGAGGAACTAAATTTTAGTGGAAGTTTATAAGAAAATTGATTGATTTCTAACGTCAGTAAATGTTTTCTAAATCACTATTTTCTGTTCTTTAATAGAACGTGAGGTCAATTTTGTCAATTCTGTTCCCATTTAGAGGAAAATAGATGATAATGACGCCGTCATATTTGCAACCAGATCACACCAAGGCTTAAACATGCAGAACTTTACCTGTTTATAGCCGTTACCATCTTACATAATCATGACAAAATTCTCATCCTGATCTGTTGAGATATCGCTGAGATAAACTTGTGTGAACTTGTTCAAAGGGACCGAACCATGTTAAATTTAAATTTCCTCCAAATCCGTAATCTGGATCAGATCCAGATGAAACCTGATGATGGAAACTCTTGAGCGTCTGATCCTGCATTCACGTACGAAATCCCATTAATGAGTTTAAACAGAGATAAAAAGGACAAACCCACAGATAAACTTCTTAGCTGCCGTAAAAGTTTGGACCCAAAGTATAGAACGGCTTTCTGAGTCTTTTAATTCAAATAAAACTAACTAGAGCAGGTAAAATATGAAAAAGACAACAGCATCTATCTGTAAATACAAGGGTGTGTCTGTATCTGTGAATCATGACTGTCCTGTGGTTAGTTTGACAGCTTTTAAACGTGGTACGTGACTTTGAACGTCACACCACAAATACCCGACTAACACAAGACAAGAAAAACAAAGGCACACATTAAACGGGTATTGCACTATAAACAGAGACACAGACATAATTAACCACAGGTGAAACTCGTACGACACAGGTGAGTCACATCAGGGCGGGGCAGACAATCAGAGGAGGGGCACAGGAAGTAAAAACCTAACAAGGTACGGACACTGGGAAGACTTCCAAAATAAAAGAGGAAACTAAACTAAAAACACAACTTAAATATAAACGCAACAGCGTCTGGAGACACCTAGTGGTCATGACAAGAATAGCACGTAATGTGGACACCAGTGTGATTGACAGCTGCTGTTTATTTAGCTCTTGGAAGTTTACGACTACTTTTATCAACGACTGACGATCATGGCGCATGCTAACGTGTCCAAACAAGTGTCCTCCTGCTGGTGCTGAGACAGAAAGTTGTCTCTTAGCTTTGTTAGCTTCGTTAGCATTGTGAGATTGCAGGATAGCACTGACTTCACGTCGCAGACATGGCTGCCGCACGGGAAAAACAGACTTAGTCCACTAAATGAAAGACTGGCATCAAATAAAATGGAAGCCAGCTTTACGTCTGCGATACGTCCAGAATGTGTTTGTTGCTTTATGTCACTCTGAGACAGACGTCCCTGCACGAGTTTGGTTGTTGTTCCTGAGTTTGTGTTGGTACGTCCCAGCTCTGGACCACCGTGACTTCTTCGAGGTGACGTCACTGAAGCGAAACAGCTGCCGCTGCTGTGTGAGCGGTGCGATGTTGTCATCGCCGCTGAAATACTGCGGAGGATAAATCCCACGGCATCAGAAGAAATGATAAAAATGGACACCGGAGCTCTTCATTTCACAGCCGTGATCATTTTTCCACTCCTGTCCCTTGATAATTGTGAAAAAAACCAACCTTTTTCCTTAAATTCATTTGGTATTAATTGGAATCACGCCCCTCAGCCGTTCCTCAAGAGAAGCCATCTGCTCCCACACTCAGTTCTGCCTCTCTCCTCACTTTCAATCTGAACAAAAAAGATGCACAGCTCTGGCTTCAGCTGCTTAATCTGCTGACACTGAGATTACACACAAGTCAGCACAAGACACAGACTGCAGGCTAACAGCTCGCTCATCACTCAGGCTCGGGGTTATACGAGCAGATGTTTTCAGTCTGTGCTGTCACTGGAGGGGGGGTTCGCATCACTCTTGAGTTATGTCCAATACCTGTAAGTTGCAAAAATGTCTTCTTTTTTTTTCCACCTTTAAACACCAGCGTCTTTGCTGAGAGTGAGCAGAGAAAATTAGCCAACGCGTGCCAAATTGTTTCCAGCTTCCAGGAGCATCAGGTCTCACGAGGCTCCACTGTATGTGAGGAAAATGTAATTCTAGGAGCCGCTGTAATGGATTGAGCTGTCCACTTCTCTGTATTGTCCTTTCAATATTCAGCTCAGGCGGGCGAACACAACAAACACTTGTCTCCAGTGTGGTGTGTGTGTGTGTGTGTGTGTGTGTGCCAGCACCGCTGGAGTAAAGCAGTGAGAAGAGAGTCCAGTGAATCCGTGACAACTGGACGCGTCGTTTTCGGGAAGGCGGTTTCACCTTCGTCCAAGAGGCCTCTTCAGATCTGAATGTTTGTTCTGCCACGTTTAGGCTGGCATAGATGTTGGAAAACCAGCTAATAGGTACATTACCGCCACCTACTGGACTGGAAATATGACCCAGAACTTCACTAAAGCGGGCCACACGGTGGTGTAGTGGTTAGCACTCTCGCCTTGCAGCAAGAAGACCCGGGTTCGAGCCCCGGTTGGAACAAGGGCCTTTCTGCATGGAGTTTGCATGTTCTCCCCGTGTGCGCGTGGGTTCTCTCCGGGTACTCCGGCTTCCTCCCACAGTCCAAAAACATGCAATGTGGGGAATAGGTGAATCGGACACTCTAAATTGACCGTAGGAGTGAGTGTGAGAGTGAATGGTTGTTTGTCTCTAGTTGTGTGTGGCCCTGCGATGGACTGGCGAACTGTCCAGGGTGTACCCCGCCTATCGCCCGATGTAGCTGAGATTGGCACAGCACCCCCCGCGACCCTCTGGTGGCACAGCACCCCCCGCGACCCTCTGGTGGAGGATAAAGCGGTTAGATGATGACTGACTGACTGACTTCACTAAAGCAAGTCCAGTCTCCGACAACTAACCTTGATTCAACTGTTATATATCTGCTTCTGGTTTCTCTATTCTGTCTCTACCTCACCTCCATCTTTCTGTCCCCCAGCTCTCCTCTGTCCCCCATGTGTCCTTTCACCACAACCGGCCCAGGCAGATGCTGCACATTTTCTGGTTCTGCCAAAGATTTCGTCTTTTCTCTCCTCTGACACCGAGTGTTTTGCTCACAGTGTGAATTGTGGGGTTTCTCCTCTCTCTATAATATTGTAAGGTTTCTGCCTGACTATGTGCAGTGATCCTTGTGATTTGACACAACACAAATAAAACTGAATTGAATTGAACGACAGAAGAACCAAATCTGGCACTTTTTAACTCCATCATATAAGTCGAAGTTAAAACATTTGAATTTGAGTTTGTTTTGACTCTTTGCAGCTGAATCGAGGATTCATTTGGAATTAAGAGATCACGTTAACGAATGAACATTTGGTGGCTGCACACTGTGCAGATGTTAAATATGAATATGCAAATTTCACAGATGGGGAAACGAGTGAGTGTAAAAACTAAGTGCAAACAGAATAATCTCTCATGTGGGACTGTGCTACTACTATTATTAGCTGTGTACTGTAATACATCATCAAATACTTTAATTACACTACTGTGTACGATAGATTTGTGCTGATCTGCTGTTTGCGAGACATCCAAGGGAAAGGGATATCTTCCAATACAATCTGATTTAATTGAATCCATAAAGTGATGTAGTTCACACGTCTTTGAGGCACAGTTCTCACCTTGAGGCACAGAGGAAAGGGTTTTTTGTCGGTGGAGTGAAATATGGCGAAGAGGACAGTTCGAGACCAAACCTCGGAAAAATGTGTTGCGGTGTTATGGTAACATTCGGGTGTGTTTTTGTGGAGAGGACATTGCGACACTATGAGGGGAAAAAACCATGATCTTTTCTTAGCCCCCGGGCCACGTGCTCCGTGTGCCTAAACCTAACCACAGATTACTCACTGTTTCTAAATCGTACTGCGTTCATGACAAGGAAACGCTTACATCATCCTCAAATCTTCCAAACCTGCCGCAAGTGGTTAAAAGAAGGTCCAGCGTGTGACAATCAGGAGGGTTTGTTGGCAGACATTAAATATACTACCCTCCGCTGTGTTTGTGTAAGTGTACGAGTGCTTAATCGCTAGAAAATGGGTTTGTTTTCATTAGAATACATGGTTTTAAGGAAGGGTCTGCTTCCATGGTGGCCGCCAACCTGTTTCTACAGAAGCCCCAACAGAACGTGCATTTTGCACTTGAGCTTCCGACACAAACGAAGACGAACGACATCGTGTCTGGTACGTGAAGGCCACCGCAGATCCCTGACCTGCTTTCAATGTGCAGTCTCACCATCACATGTCAGTGGGGTCCAACTCCATCTCCTCTTTGGCCGCCCTTGTATTCAAAGACACGATGACGTCATCTCTGTTCTCCAGAACGAAATAATATTTTTTAACGCGTGCGTGACGGAAGACGAGAGGAGCTGGAGTGAATGAAAAGCTCTACTCGCGCTGCTGTAGCATGAAAGAAGTCAGAAAAGGGAAAACTATTTGATGATCAATGTGGCACTCGCTGCAAATGAGCCAATGTATGATCATTAGGGGACGTCAGTTGAGGAGGAGCTCTCTAATCCGTCCTGAGGATGAATTGTGTTTATAAAATGTGGACCATTTATGGAATCAGGAAAATAAATATGGCTCGAGGAAGAGCTGTCGAGCGAGGAAGATCTTCAGTGTGCGACCATGGGAAGCAGTGTCCCAACCAGTTTTGTAACCAAACTTACGCCCTTGCATCAGAGGATGCATCCAGGACAGATGTTATTACCAATTCTGACACACTGGGCATTTAAAGCAAAACTATGCAGGATTCTTACCCTAATTTAACAGCGACGGAGTCATTGCGATGGTTATAAGTCTTGATGTGGGCAGATTGGAGGTTCCAAGATCAGGGCTGCCAAATTCCTCAGAATCAGGAGGTGTCACAAAGTCTTTGGTCCTGTGAGAAACAGCCTCCCAGCGATAAGAAAGAGAGAAGACATGTCGGACGAAGAGGAAATGACAAACATCCCCTTTTTCCGAATGCAGAGAACATTTGGGATAATCTCTGTTCTCTGTGCGTTTGTGAAAAACCAAAAAACTTCCTCTCGAGTTGATACTCATGTTTGTAGACACGTGAACAAGTAACGACAGTTCACACGCGTGTATTCTGCAGAAAACGTTCCAGTGGAAACGCTTTAACCTGGAGCTTTTTATTCCATCAGTGTCCACAGAGAACCAGCTGCCCTCTGCAGAGGTTAGAGATCAGGCCTGTGATTGGAAAGTCACCAGTTCCAGGACTGTCTGGGGAAAAAGCGTTCGTGGAACATAAATGAATAATTCTCCACACACACACACACACACACACACACACTCCCGGGACGAGCGGCGGCGTCCTCTCAGGAGCAGCAAAGAGCCGAGTGTTGGACGAGTGAGTGGACAGGGGAGACGCTGTGTTTAGCTGACGTTCCCCTGGGGAACACACGCTCGAAAACAAACGTGCAGGGATGTTTTGTGAGATTACATCGATCAGGACAGTAATATACAGCTCCCAGAACAGATTATGTTCAATCCAATAAGGAACAAATTGAAAACAGAGCTGCCGCTTTGTCATGTACAAAGAATTTAAAATATGTGAGTCGACTCCTACATCTGCATTCAATGATGTCGAAATAAGCCGAGCCTGAAACGTGTCGACTGCACCACCACCAACTTTTCATTTGATTTATTCCATAAGCGGTGGTGAGGGAATGGCTTTTCCATATGGATTTCCAATCTGTGTGCAGAAGGTTTCTTCTTTTTTTTTGCTTCAAATGATAAATAAAATGAACCTCCGCGTTATCGTGAAAAAAACCCGATGATGCATGATTCATACGAGAGTTTGTCTCGTCTTTCACGTCTCTGATGACAAGTTTGTCTGATTGAGGAGGAAGGAATCAACACAAACAGCTTTTAAACACGTTACACGCCGCGTGTGAGATATATCACGCGATATGTGCAGCGGAGTCTGCGAGCGCTGTCACATTTCTCTGGGTGTGCAGTCGCAGATGTGGAAATGGAGCGCTGCTGTTGCTGCAGATAAGACGGTGTCACCTCCTAAATACACCGGTTGCGGAACAGTTGCGTCGGTGATACGCGTCAAAGTTGACTAGTAACAGCAGTGTGTCGGGTCCGCGCAGGTGCAGAAGGTTGGAGTGGATAAGCTGAATTCAGGAAGTAGGGAAATAAAACATCCATTTACATTCTGTAACTACATGAAAGAATCATTGGAAGCCCACCATGTGCCTGTTTCTTCGGTCGGTATAAAAACTTCTCTGCTTTGTTGTGTTTACGAAACATACCTTGTATTTCCGTGCGAGAAAAGCTAGTATCGCGACGCCAGCTGTTGTGACACGCAAGCAGTGTAAGAGCCCTGGTATTATTCCACGTGTGCGTCGCATTGCGCTGACCCTGGTATACTCGCCCGTCAGGGTCCTGTAGTATCTGAATTCACCATCGGGTGGCGGTACAAGATGCAGGGAATACGACGCATTCCTACCACAGAAGAAGAGAGCGATGCTACAGCTCCCTCAGACACGTCTGGTTTGAGCGGCTCATCGAGGGTCGAGGCTTGGATGACTATCCTTGGTGACTTCTTCTGTTGTCGAAATTATTTTTCTGCTCGGTGAGCGGGGCTTAATACTCCACCTAGCGGTGGGGCAGAAATTCAGTTTGTGTGTTCGCTGCCCACGCGCACCCAACACGCTCTTTGCGTGCGGTTCCAAAATCGGGGTGTGGAAGTTTACCAATTGCCGGAGCTGTGAGGATCAGAGTGCAGCGAATCTGTTCCACAACCAGCGTATTTTGGGGAGTCAGGGTTAGGGTTGGTTTAAGGTTGTGTTGGGTTAGCGTTAGCTTCAGTCCTCTTCACACCCTGATTGCATTTCATGAATGCATTTTGTCACCTGTGGAACGGACAACCCCAACAAATTCATTGGATCTTGATGCATCAATCAAACTGTCACGTACCCGTGTTTGCGCACTAATCGCACACGCTCAGAAGACAGCGAGACGCAAGCGAAACACGTTGTTTTGGGGAAAAGCTACTGCCAAGAAAAAGTGTGATTGCAGAGCAATCCAAGACCAGAACGGTCATATAAAAAGTACCTTAAAGGGATACTTAAGTAATCTTAACAGAAAATGACTTTGGTAGAAATTGAAGTCATTTCTTTTAAAATAATACTTAAGTAAAAGTCTTACAGTATATAACATTTACTGTACTTTAGTATGAAAGGTATTTTTCTATTATTCTTGGACTTCAGTACAGTAACAAAGTATTTGTACTTTTACAACACTGGACCAAAGTGATGTTTCTCCTTAAGGTCTTTGTGATCTTCTGAGATGATTTGTTGTTTTTCGGGTATCAAGTATTCCAAAAAGTACCCAAAGTTACCGATGCGTGTTCCAGTGCTCTGGAGGCGAAGCTTCGGTCTGAAGAAAGGATCTCCGACCTTACCTTTAATGACTTTACAGCAGGGGGAAGTAAGACGGTGTCTCACTGTTGTACAGATCTCATCAAAGCAAGAAAGCAGCGCGGCGTCTTTGTGTCCCCGCAACGTTGGTGGTCGTCTCCTTCGGGCTCCGTGTCTCTGTAAAGTCACCTTGGCGTCTCGTCTTTTCTTTGAGTGTCTGTCCACTTTCTGTGATTATGTGACGACAGCATCAGCATCAGCAGCAGGGCTCCTCTTTTTTTTATTTTATTCCTGCTCAGTGTTTTGATCTAATCATGCTCCATTCGAGGTTAATAAGACTGCTGTCTCTCAAAGGACGGCACCAAACGAGGCTTTTTGTTTTTACATTTACAGTGTTTTCTTTGGCGATCTTGTTATTGAGGTGGTTGTGTTTTCTCCGGTCGGCCTCGGATCGTTCTCTTCTGTCAACGACGATAACTACGGCAATTATTTTTAAAAATAGGCTCAGAAGAAAAACCTGGATGGAAACTGATGATGATCACATTGACTTATATTAAAACATGAATGATGAAGTTATATTTTGGTTTGGGCTTCACAAATAAAGAAATACTCATCAGCACCATATTATTATTAACATGAGAACTTGACGAAAGATTGTGAAAGAAACTGAGTTTGTTTGGAAGAAAGAAAAACACAGATTTGAAGGAAATCATCTCTATTATGGAGGAGGAAATGTCTGTTATTGGTCGACTGCTGGTTACATCGGTGTTCTGTTGCTATTTAATTAAATAATACGTTTCATGAGATACTTTTTTGTTTTAATATTATCATTTTTTTCCACCTCAGCTTGGCAACAGCATCTTAGTTATTTTGTTAAACTAAAAGAAAAATCTTGGACTCACTTGAAGTTAATAAGGCTTTGTTTAGACTGAAATCCCAAATCCTATTTTTAAACCTCTCCAAACTGTATCATACTTGAGATTTTTCCCAAAGTGGATCCAAACCACACACTGAGGTGGTTTAGTCTTCATTAAAACCACAGCAGGTAGGTAGAAGTGGAGAGTTGAAACAAACGGCAGGCTCTTACCTGAGAGTCCAGGGAACAGGCAAACAGAAGCCAGAGACACCGAGACACGTTAAATGTCTAGTTTCTTTCAGAATAAAAGCCTCCCCAGTGTTGACTACGGATGGGAATCGGTATCAGTCAGCAACGGAATCCCACGGACAACAATGACGTACTGTAGATCCGGAGAAAACACAGCGACTTAACATGAGTTTAAAAATAACACAAAGTCCACAAAACCATTTAGGACAGAAACCGGCTCAGATTTCTGTTTAGACCAGTGTTTCCCGACCCTGGTCCTCAGGGAACACTGGCCCGCTCCAGCACACCTGATTCAGATGAACAGCTCGTTATCAGGCTTCTGCAGAGCTGACGAGCTGTTCATCTGAATCAGGTGTGTTGGAGTGGGCCAGTGTTCCCTGAGCACCAGGGTTGAGAAACACTGGTTTAGAGTTTTCCCGGGGGGGCGTGGCCTGTAACTATAGAAATCCATGTGGAAGAAGAGACTGGAGAACTTCAGCATGGACACATAACGTGAACAGAAGATCAGATCCTGATCAGATGTGCTTACAAATCTGATTTGGGCTGCAGTCTCAACAAGGCCCTAGTGACCTCGTCTTGATAATAGCTCCAAAGGTTGGCGTCAGGTCGTCATAGCAACCACTGTTACTATAATGGACTATTATCTTTCCCAGGAACATGACCTTCATTCTTGTTAATGCACAAAATGAAGAAATGTGCTTTAAAAATGTGGGGAAAATGGTTCTAAAACCTCAGTCATGTTTTCACTCTGTAACTCTGACGATTGATGAAGTTTTTGAGGTGAGAAGTTGTCGGAGTCTTGAGGGGAAACTGGTGAATGTTTTTCAGATGTTTTTTTTTAAAAAAAAAGGTGTTTATTGCTTCACCACTTTAATGCACACGGGATCAGGAGCTAATCATAGACAAAAACATGTGAAACAGCAGCTGGAGCTGTTTCTGGTATATTTTCTTTCAGAAAGTCATTTTCTCATCATCCCCGTGGATTAATTGGCAAAAGGGAGATGAGGTTACATTTATTTTTTTCCATTAAAGTTGTGATTTTTTTTTCTCTCCCTCGTCTGCTGGGCTCATTCTGTGAAATTAGTTTTTTTTTTGTGATCTAGATGCAGTTTTCTCTCCATCCTAGAAATGTCTTCATTTTACTCAATGTTCTTACGCATTCATCTTTATAATCTATGCATCCGTGTTTGTAATCTGTGCATTCATGTTTATAATCTGTGCATTCATGTTCATAATCTATGCATTCATGTTCATAATCTATGCACTCATGTGCATACATAATTTGTGCATTCACGTTTATAATCTGTGCATTCATCTTTATAATCAATGCATTGCTGTATATAATCTATGCATTCATGTTTATAATCTGTAATATCTCTTCAAGTTTGTTAAGTTTACTCACTCATAAATGTTTTGCTTTCATATGCACTTCCTGTTTTATTTTGTATTCACCTTTCCCTCTCGTTTCAGTTCAGACTTCCTTCCCTTCTGTGATTTCCCGCCACTGTGATTGTCTGCCCCGCCCCTGATTGCTTTCACCTGTTACCACTTACCTCCTGTTTAAATAGTCCTGGTCTTCCCCTGTCACGTCGCCATTTCGTCTTGTTTTGGTCCATGAGTTATGTCGCCAAGTTTGTTCATAGCAAGTTTCCCTGATTTAGTCTACTCGAGTTGAGATTTGTTGGATCCTCCTGATGAGCGCCTTTTGTTACTGTTTTTTGATCCTCCTTGTGAGCGTTTTTGTTCCTGTTTTTAATCCTCCTTGTGAGCGCTTTTTGTTTATATTCATATAAAGTTAACTTTTGTTAAATTTAACATTGACTTTGAGTCGTGCATTTCAGTGCTGCAGTCTCGTGCCTGAAAGCATAACATAATCTGTGCATTCATCTTCATAATCTCTGCATTCATCTTCATAATCTATGCATTCATAATCTGCATTTATGTTTATAAAATATGCATTCATAATCTGTGCATTTATGTTTATAATCTATGCATTCAGATGAATAATCTCTGCATTCATGTTCATAATCTATGCATTCATGTATATGATCTATGCATTCACCTTTATAATATGTGCATTTATGTTTATAATCTATGCATATGTGTTTATAATCTGTGCAATCATGTATATAATTTGTGCATTCATGTTCACAATCTATGCATTCACCTTTATAATCTGTGCATTTATGTTCATAATCTATGCATTCACCTTTATAATCTGTGCATTTATGTTTATAATCTATGCATACATGTTCATAATTTATGCATTCACCTGTATAATCTATGCATTCATGTTTATAATCTGTGAATTCATGTTTGTAATCTATCAGTTCATATTTATAATCTATTATTGGTACTCCTGTTTTTTGTTTTTTTAAATATGCAATATAAATTTAATCATCACTTTGACTCAAGAACACATGAGAAGATGAAAAATGTGATGTATAAACGCTCACACCTCAGGAGAGCCATTTAAGGAGTTGTGTATTATTCCATGAGCACTAAGGGTTAATGAATCAAATCAAATTAACATTGAGAGAAACAGATTGTTGTGGGATTACGATCCACAGCATTATATACACACATTTTTACATCCAGTGTGCACACAGTAATAATATATTAAAATCCAGTCAATTTGAGCAAAATTCAACTCTGAATTATGATTTATTCTCGTCATTATTGTTGTATAAAGGCTTGAAACATCAACACCAGCTGCTGCTGCTGCAGTTTTTACCCATTTAAAATGTATATAAAGGTTCTTAAAGACGTGTGTGTGTGTGTGTGTGTGTGTGTGATACTTCTTGTTTACTCTAACTGTTTTATTTGGCCGTTCACCCTGAGAAACTCTGACCACAAACTGCACTGAAGGTGTAAAGTTGTTCACCGGCAGCCAAGACCAACATAGCACAAAAAAACACACAAACACACAAACTCACTGCAGGACTCAACGGGCAAATTATTAAAAGCATAATGAGAGTGAAAGAACTAGTGAGCGTCAGGTTTATGGAGCCAACACAGAGGCAGAAATCCAGAAATCACAAACAAAACAAACACACTTATTATTCATGATGACGCAGTAATGTTAGGAACATTCTAACATCTGCTCATCGCACGTGTTTTACTGTGGAGAGAAATGGCGATGATGATGATGATGATGATGATGATGATGATACGCGTCGTCAAATTCACAGATAATCCAGAATAACGTGGTGGAGCAGAATAATTATACGCTGCTGTGTACTTTAATACTTTTATTTTATAAAGTGTTTGACATGTTGATTTAATGTTTGTTTGTTTCCCGGCAGAGACGGGAAAGTTAGCCTAGCTTAGTTTAGCTTAGCACAAAGGAAACACTTGCTGTCAGTACAATGCAAACAGAATGAATATAACAACATAACTAACTATTAACACAAAGTAAGGTAAACATTAGATAAATAGAGTATTAGAATAGAGAACAAAAATCAAACATTGTTAATAAGCTAGCTGCTAGCTGCTAGCTGCAAGTCTCAAGTTTCTCACCAGTAGTTTCAACTGGAATTCTGGTATGTTTTGACCTGGACTATATGTTTATAAATGTGGGCGTGTACGTGAACAGTATGTGAAAGTTTTATAATCGCTGCAGAAGATCGTGTGTGTGTGTGTGTGTGTACAGTATATATATATATATATATATATATATATATATATATATATATATATATATACATACAGTACCAACCCAAACCCCAGTGTTTCCGCTTCATATTTTTATTCAAAATTTTGAGCTGCGGATGAGAATCAGCGTCTGTTGACTCTGCAGCCACCAGGCGATGATTCCTGCTCCCACTGCAGCTGTGTTTGTCTTTACTCCACCAATCTGTGTCTGGGATATTTCTGATGAAAAATGAAAATGAAAAAGCGGAGTGCGATGATTTATCGTCGCTTCACCTGATTCCAAGTGTTTTGGAAATCAAACAGTGGAGTTTCTATGAATCGTTGTTTTTTAAACCTCTGGCATGATTTTAATTAAACTCCTTATGTGAATAAATAACGTCCCTCGCTTTCATCTGCTCTCTGAGTCAGCCTCGCTCAGCTGTCGGCCAGACGCCGTCGTCGTCACGTGACCACAATCCTTCTCTCCTGCAGACTTCAGCTGCACGAGGCTCAGGACGACGGCGACGACGACGACGATGATGGAAAATAAAGAAGTTGCTGATCCCTCGCTCTGCGTGACCTTGACAGTGACGGGTGGATGATGAGGATGGTGGGGGAGCGAGGGTCAGCGGTGGTGACGGCGGTGTCGGTATCCATTTATCTTGCAGCGGTGGGATTTATGAGGATTTGGGTGTCATCCTCTGACAAGGCGCACATTCTTCCTGTGCATTATGGGCCCGGACGAAGCAGCGGCTGGAGATTTCCCTGTAAATAACCTCGAGGTTATGTCTTTTATTGAGTTACACGTCGCATCGAATTTATGATTGAAGATATGAGAGTTTACGAGTGGAAACCATACTCGAGTTCGAGCTAAAGGAGCAGGAAAATCACATATTATCTTTGGTAATATGCAATTTGAGACAATTAATTACTCATTTCAGTGCAAATAAAGGGGAAACTATGAGTCTTTGACACTTAAATGAATTTAGTTTAAGTGGACAAATGAAGTGGAAACTGAACGCTAACACCCTCGGAAGAGAGGATTACATACTGTACCTTTAACATAAGATTAAAAAATCAATATGGCATCAACTCCAGTAAATAATATAAATAATATTAACTTAAATAAACAGCTTCAGACCAAGTGAGATAAAAACCAAAACCTGTGTTTGGCTAAAAGAACACAGAGAGACACAAGAACACAATAATAAGAACATGAACAGAAACATTATATTTTAATAAAGGCCAATAAATAAACTGTATGAAAATTCAGATTAAGCACAATAGAAAAGAAGAGTTTAAATTAAACACAGAACTTTTTACAAAAAAACAAGATAATACTATGAACTATAATAAATATATAATATATATAAATAATGCAAAACTACATTTTAAGAAAAATGTTTTACATTAATACAAACTTTAGCTGGTGAAAGTCCTACTTTTTTTTTTGCAAAATATTGCTTTTCAATTCAATTATTTGTTATTAGGTGTTACAGACATGACTGTCCATCTTTAAAATCCCATATATAAAGTCAGGTAAACACTGCGTTACAATGTCGAGTCATAAATAGATAAAAAAAATGACCTTTTTGACCGACTTGACAATCCGATCTTTGAGCGAGAGTTCATGCGCTTCGAGCCAACGATCGTGTTCATCACACGATGAACAACGGCTGTAAATAAAGTAGCAGCACACTTGGCAAAGAGAAACGAGAAGGACACAAATGCACCGTCAGAACAAAACGAGATCGATCGCACGTGTCCTTTGTTTGGAAAATAAATGACTCATTAAGTTCAAGTCTCGCTGAAACGTGAGCCGAGCGAGGCGTTGCACCGACGCGCTGCTATCATGTCCTGCAGCTTCGCTCCTCTCCTCTCCTCTCCTTTCCTTTCTTCTCCTCTCCTCTCTCCTCTCCTCTTCTCTTCTGCAAACATTTCCTTGCATGGTTTACAGAGGCAGCCTTTGTTGAGCGGCCAACAAAAAGGATTCTGGATTGGATCGCGAATGCGTTTTCAAAGCGCTGCACGTGTGACGCGCTTGTTTGGGCAGAGAAGTGCTTACTCAGGCCCGGGCATCTGATAGCAGACGTCAATATGCACCGGCCTGGAAGGAAAGATTGGATGTTTTAATTGTGTTATTACGGATTATTTTAGGGCACGGCGCTGTTTCTCCACTAAAAATATAGAAACTTGTAGTTTAACTTTACTTAAACAATTTCTCATCAGGGGAAAAAATGCATAATTTAGCCACTTGTGAACCATCTCACCTCATGTTATCTACACCCAGTCTTGTATAAAATATGTTACCCAGAAAATGACTTTGTCAGAAGTTTTTCCTTATAATATTACTTAAGTAAAAGTCTTAAAGTTTATGACAGATATAAAATGTACTTAAGTTTTAAGAAGTAAGCAGTTGTCTTTCAACTGGAAGGTTGTGGGTTCAATTCCAACTTCTTCTTCTGATTTTATTTGGTAGCAATGAGTTAAAAAGACAGTTTGAGGAAATGTAGTGGAGTAAAAGTAAAAAAGTAAAAGTACAGATATGTGGATTTTGTACTTAAATATTTGTACTTTTTTACATTACAACACTGTCTACACCTGCTTAAGTCCACTTTATCTCACTGTTAGATAACACATTTTGATTGAAAACTGAAGTTTTTAAGCCGCTCACTCTCCCACACCAAAGTCCATAGAAAAAATTGGCGTTTTTAGCTCATGGGGAAACGGGAGCTTCTGCTCTACTGCTGCATTATTTGGTAAATTTGTGTCACTCAGGTAAATCCAAATGATGGATCTTCAAACACAGAAGTCAAAAAGTAACATATTTGAACTTACTTATGGAGGCGGCAGTGGATCAACACCTCCTGTGTGCTGTGATGTAAAATCGCTGATTTTCTCCATGGACTTTGGTGCACGGAATGAGCTGTTTACAAGCACAAAAAAGCTGTAGTAGACTCAAGCATGTGCTGACTCTGTGTGTTAGTACCTCATACAACCACACTTTAAACCTTTTAGGCAGACAGTTTTATATTTAATCAAGCATGAAAGTGCATTTAATAGATGAACGATGAAGATAAGAGAGAATGGACCTGAAAAACACATTAGAGTGAAATGTTGACGTCGTCGTGAACTTGACAACACTTCATTGCTTGTCGTTATAAACGGCTTTTTCCCAACAAACTGCATCTGTGGGCATCACGCCTGGTGTCAATAAAAAACAACAAGCTGAATCTCCAGGTAACTGGCCGACACTTCGGCGTTCATTCAGGATTCAGACGGAGACGCAGTCAGAGAGGCCGTGATGTCACGTCGTCTTTAGCCTCCATAATTAATAAATGTCAACGTTCAAGGACAATAAAACAGACATTCTGACTCTGAATGACTTCAACACTGCAGCAGCAGCAGCAGCAGATTTTCTGGGAGGAGGGGGAAAAAACTTCTAAGTCACTTTTCCAAGATGTTGATGCAAATCAGATCTGCATTGACCCGACATCCTGGAGGCTGCTGCAATCAATACGACCACACCAGACCCCGGCGTTAGTGCCGTGTTACTCAGCAAGCGCTCTGATTTATCCCCACAGAAACGCCCCCTTGTTCCTGGCAGGTTTAATTAAGCCGCGGGTCGCGGGCCAGCAGCAGCAGCAGCAGCAGCAGCAGTGAAGACACAGTTCCAGTTAGAGATGGAGCAGGATAAAGAGCGGCCTCTCGGACAACACTTTGACCGCTGAGGGCTTTTACTTTGACAATGTCACAACAACCGCGGCAGTTTGTCACGGCGGCTCGTAAAAGCCGTCTCCGGTGTGCGGCTAATGACATTCCAGCGCTGATACCTCCTCTGCTTTCAAGATAACCAGAGTCAGATGATTGGCCGTGCGGGCCGGCAGCGATATTTCATCGCACACATGGCAGCGACGGTCCAGTCTGCTCTGCGTCTTAATTGACGCAACGTTTTATTCCACAACTCGTCAACGTGCGTTGTTTGTAGTCATTTCCTGTTTGCGTCTCCGTGGGTAACGAAGAAGCCACAGTTTACATATTTCCCCTCCCCCCCCTCCTCCCTTGTCAAGGCAGATGTTTACAAAGTTGCCATCTTCCCTGATTTAGTGCCGGTGATGGCCTTTAAAAAGAGACGAGCATGAGGAAGGAGGTCGTCAAAAACACATCAGAATCCAATTAGAGGCTGTGAAACTTGTGTGAGGAGTTTGGCAGAGGTAAAGGTTCAACTCCCTTTCTTTTATTTTTTTGCCCTCAAGTCAAATGTGTGTGTGTGTGGGGGGGGTTGAATAATCCTCCACTGAAGTATCGGGGAGTGAGAGGAGCGGGCGCAGATGAACTAAATTAATTCTGGACGACTGTCGTCTTAGATCATCTTGTCCCAGTGTCCACCAGACTTCAGCCATGTTTTTCCTTCCCTGACACGCAGCGGTCTTCAGACTCAGCTGGTTCCAGTCTCTGCAACTCAGTAACGGAAGAAACCACTCGTTTGTCGTGTTCGACATGTGAACCAGTGGAACGGTCCATGTCCGTGTTTCCCAGACTTCATACATGGTGACCCACTTTTTCACGTTTGTGAATAAGGTAGCGACTTATTTACAGCCATGTCTCTAACTTCTTCTTCTTCCTTTGGCTTCTCCCCTTTAGGGGGCGCCACAGCAGATAATTTGCCTCCATTTTACCATGTCCCCCTTGTGTCCTCTTCTGCTACACCGACTGTCCTCATGTCCTCTTTGTCTTCCGCCGATCCAGTGTGGCAGAATCGTCTTTAGTGATCCGCATTTTTCAATTTGGCCTCACGCAAACCCTCAACTTAACAGCTGGACGTGGCCCCGCCCCCAGAGGTTGGGTTACACCTAAAGTTAAAATGGTAAACATGAATTGTATACAGGTTATTTAAAACATATAAACGCAGATTTGGGGGGTTCTGAAAACCGAAGTAAATGGATTCTTTGCTTTTGAGGTTTTTTTGTTTATGTAAGATAAGCACGTACGATTAGGTTTGTAAAGAGAAGTTTTGGATTGTTATTTTTCTTATTGATCCTCTCTGAAGTTTAACACACACACACACACATACACGTTACCCTGGTTTCCCTCGGCCAGGTAACATCATGACCACAGACGTGAAATCATCATCATTCACTCGAGATCCGACGTGGACGTGATCGTGATGCCAACACAACATATGAACTCGTTATTAACCGAAAATAGACCAAGAACGTCTGTAACTGCCAAGTATTATGTAACGGCATCACGTCAGAACCCCTCCATCACAAACTTGGACGCTTGACAAAGTCGCCGACATCAAACCTAATTCCAGCTGCTGAAAAACAACAATAACTTTTGCTCTTTTTTTATTCGTCAACAGAGGAAGAAAGAAACGTCGTCCACTTAATTGGCTGAATTTAACCGTGCATGGAAATGTTCTGACACGGCGTAAAATGGTCCAGAGTGAGATAAAAAAGACTGACGCTCAGGCCTGAGCTCAGCTGTGCTCTGAAGGCTCTGAAGGCTCTGAAAGGTCTGAAAGCTCTTGGCTGTTTAACGACCTAATCAATGTGATGCTTCTTTTGTCTGAGCACTTTACTTAATCTTGTCTTTCTCGGCTAAGAACTCTTTGAGTGATGGTAAAACATTCAGCCGAGACAAACTTGTCTTTTAGTCAAGTGACGAGTTTTTGACACCAATTTAGTGTTCGTTAAACTGCAGCGCTCCTCCTCCTCCTCCTCCTCCCTGGGATCAATACCTCCGCTCGTCTCTCTCTGGCTCTCCGGCTTTACGAGCTGTAAAGACAGATAAAGTGGAGAGAAAGTGGGACGGAGAGATTGCAAAGAGGGAGTGAGGGAGGGAGGAGGGAGGAAAGAAGTGGAGGGGACCACAAGAGTCAAAGCTGCAGAGTGAATCTGGAATTGGTTTTATTGCTGGAGCATGTCTCCACAGACGTCTTCAGTTTGGTCACTGTGACATTTCCTGATAACAAACTTTCTGTACTATTGTGATTACACCAAATAAAGCCTTCAGACTGCTTTAATTGGGTTTTCTGAACTGCTATACATGTGTAATTGTGGTTATTTACACTTTTATTCAGACTTTTGGACTTTTTGGATCATGTGACTCAATATCCTTAATTTGAATGTGTGACATAAAACCTTTTTTAGCAGCTTTTTAATTGCTTTAATTGCTTTAATTGGGATTATTTCCTGCTGTCTTTGCCTTACAAGACAAAACACCTTGACTTATTTGATTAGGTTTGATTTGAGTGTTAAGGTTAAATCCTCTTCACACCTCGATTGTAACCAATTAATTAATGCAAGATGCATCAATCTCGTGAATCTGTGTTCTTTGTGCGTTCTTTGTTCTTCTTTGTTCCTGTGCTCTGGAGACGTAGACATTTGAATTCGGTAATATTTGTTGAGAGCCATTTGTTGCAACTCATAGCCAAGCGAAGGGGAACTTGGCTTGTGACTGATGGGTGTCAGGTGAAGGGTTGGGTTACCTCATGGCTCATGGTTAAAGCCTCACATGATCTGCAAGAACAGAGAAATGTGTTGTTTTTCTTGAGGTGGCAAGAACAAGAACAAAGTTCTGACCAGGACATTTCACACTTCACGAGAACCTCAAGTGCAGAACTCCTGGGAAGTCCTCGTTGGGAATTTCCACATAAACCACACTTTCAATCACAAAAAAACAGTTGTCAGGCAACACACAAGAACAAGTTGTGCCCAGATAAATAATGACGTCATTCTTTTCTCGCAGGCTTAACCCTAAAACCTATTCTTGTGGACGATGCACAGGTCTTTACTTGGACACTGTAAATCAGGGTTTCTCAATCCTGGCTCTGATAACGACCCGTTATCTTGAATCAGGTGTGTCGGAGCAGGGGAAACATCAAGAACAGGCAGGGCAGTGTGTCCCGTGGACACCGTGAAACTGTGCTCTGAATTGACCCCCAGCCACAGGGGTCAGTGTTCTCCTGGTGCTGGTCTTAATCCCACTGTTGTGTCAGGAAGAGCATCCGGTGGCTGAGCCAAGGGAAACATGGAGATCATCCACTGTGGCGACCCCTGGAGAGGGAGAAGAAAGACGTATAATAATGTTTTTCCATTATTAGCGTGCATGTTTATGCAAACTGTTCTCTGAAGACTAGGATCATGCTGCAGTTTGTTTTGTTGTGTAATGAATTATGTTTTGCGAATGGTACAAAGATAACTGATCCGTCTGGATCCACTTTTTGGCACCCTTCATTTGGCGTACTCTAGGGGGAGGAGCTAGACACACCGCAGCGAAAGTCGATTTTGGGTGACTTGTTTTTTTAAATTTGTGATGGGGATTCCTCGGCTCCTGTTGACCTGCCCCCAAATTTGCTCTTGTCTTTGGATAATTTGGGGGTCCCAACCCAGTCTCTGTTGAATCACTGAATCACTGAAGACAAAGCTATAAATGTGTTTTTACCAACGCTTACAGCCAGGAATCTCTCGTGCAGATTAGGTCTTAATCTTCAGTATTCCCTTGCAAAACATTTAAAATAATGAAAATCTCCCACAGTCTTCTTCATTTCAGCCTTTTAGTCTCAGAGAGTCAACTCTTTGTGAGCTGTGAGCAGTTAAATAAAGGAAATGAGACGTAATTACAGTTTTAAAGTGTGGAAGCGACTTTGCATCACATGACACGGCGATGAGTGACTAATATAGACAGATTATTTCCGTCTGGCTGGTGTGAGTTCAAGCTAAGCTGACAGACGTGTGTGTGAGCCGCCGGAACACGCTCTGCAGGTGGTAAAAGATGCAGAAATCACGTTACTTAAAGGGACAGTTCAGGATGTTTGAAGTAACGTGTGTCACTGAGAACTGAGTTTAGCCAATACCACCTGCTGAAGTATCTTTATAACATGTATGTCGTGTTATCTTGTCATTACACGGCATTTATCCTGCTGGAAATCGAGTTTTCACTCGTCCACACCAAACTCCATTGAGAAAATCGTTGTTTTTAGCTCGTGGGGACATTTTTTTACCTGTGAAATAAAGGAGAAAACATATTATTATGATTCCATAGACTAATAAAATGTGCCTTTTTTTGGTAAAGAGGCTAAAATCCTTCCTTCTGGCGACACAATCGGCAAACTCTGTGTCGATATAAAACGTAGAACCATCCCTTTGAAGGAATAATTCACTGAAAATCAAATGTTTTGAGTTGTAATGGAAAAATGTGCTCCCGTCTCAGAGGTCAGCAGCTGCAGGCAGCTCTCTGTCACGGCACTTTATCACCGTGGATTCAAACCACTTCACGCTTCATATTCACACTTTTATCATATACACAGATGACGCAGATCATGTGTTATAACTGGATTCGAAATTTTACAACAAACAAAAACCAAGCAGGAACAAATGTTTACATTCTTATGAAGAAGGAAACCGTGATTCAACCCTGAACGTTTGGAAAATATTAAATACTGTAAACATCAACAATGGTGTAATGAAATGGGCGTATTGTCTTTTAACCAAAGCCACCTTTAATATGAGCCTAATGTTTGGGGAGTTTAATCCCTCCTGCCAAGCTTTAGGGGGGAGGGAGAAATATCACATTTCATCTAAAAACGTGGTTCTTTTCTTTAGTGTCACTGACAATGTGGGGACACAAGGGAAAATGGAGATTCTAGTCATTTAATAAAAGACTCACTTAAGAAAATAAACATTAGCTCGTTTGTATTTTCTGACCAAAGTCCGTAGATAAGTAAAAAAAAAGCACACATTTTAAGCCGTTTAACAAAAGACTCACCTCATAAAATCTGCACCTGCTTAAGCCTTCAACATCTTAAATATACATTTACTGCTTTTTTTCTAGCCGTGAAACAGCTGTTTCTGACGAGAAACGTCCGCGCCTGTTTCCCACACCGAAGCCCAGTGAGAAAATCGGCGATTGCTTCCTCAATCATTACGTTCAAATGTGCTATTTTGCGACTTCTGTGCTTGAAATCCTTTCTTCAGATTTATGTAAGTGTCACAAACTTAGCAAATGAGGCAGCGCTAGAACAGCTGCTCCTGTGTCCCTGTGAGCTAAAAAAATGCAGATTTTTCTCAATGGAGTTTGGTGCAGGTTTACAAAATTTGAGTTTTGGGTGAGAAAAGTTTGTTTCACTGCAAGATAAAGCAAACAAACATGTTTTTAAGATAGTTGTTAACTACATATCCTTGTTATGTGGCAAAAATCTGTTCTTGTGTCCCTGTCCCTGCGGAGACAGTGTCATAACACATGTCCTAACTGTCACTTAAAGTATTCGAGTATCATTTGTTTCACACTTTTCTCCACTTATTTTTACTTGTTCTTTCTCGTGAGCTAAGTCTGGGTGAAAATCTAGTCAGCACTTGACCCCGTTTAAACCACTTTGCAGTCATTGTTCCTTTGGTGTCTCTCGCTCTGCACCGAGCTCTTCCCGCAGACAATCACAGTCATCATCCTGGGTGACATGACTTCACCCTCTGCTTCCAATTACTTCATTGGGTAAGAGCAGTGCTTCGCAGGGACGCTTTGATCCTCTCTGCTCGGGAGACTCTAAGGCAAAAGAAGAAGAAGGAGGAGGAGGAGGAGAAGAAGAAAGAAAGGAGAAAGAAAGGCGGAGAGAGGAGATGGATCAACAGTTTGGCGAGCGGTCGAGCGTTTCAGAGAATGCCGCAGCAGCATTTTCAGCCTGATTACCTGAAACCCCATTTCTGTTCCGTTTTCAATCAAAAAAAGCAACTGGAGGAGTTTGGAGGAGTGGTTTTATGTGTCATTTTATTTCTCCACTGCTGCGGGCTGCAGTCTGAAATCTCTATCTCTTTTTTTTTATTATTATTATTCTTCAGTACATGAAAAATAATAAAAAAGAAAAGAAAAGGGAAGTTATTCTCAGTGGAGGTTCATGAACGACTGGAAACAGTTACTGGCGTGTCACTTGTGTCAGAGGGTTCGTATCGGATTTCACAATAAGAGCCCGCTAAACCGCCGTGTTTGGCTTAACCTCTCCCCCGCAGGTATACGCGGTTATCTCCTGCTCGCTGCTCACTGCCATGATTTAAAACACATGGAGAGGAAATGGTGGGAAACCAGAGTCAATCCCTGAGGGCTTAGTGGGAGGGACGCAGGCACACATGTGGGTGGGGTTACACACAAGCCACAACATTTGACATGGCGTCGCTTTACTTTAAGTAGCGGGTGCCGCTCATAAAGCGTCCATCACGGTCGTCGGTCATCAGCGTAACGCTCCACTTAGACAAGGCTTGTGGTGGAGGCGACGCGGGCCAGCGTTCTCCCATCTGGTCGAGTTTCCTCTGGATGTTTCTCCCTGTGAGTGACTCATCGTCTTCATCGTCATCGTCGTCATCGTCGTCGTTGTTGCTCCACAGCAAACGCGAGTGAAACACGCCAGCTTTTTCTTTCTTTCCACCTCTGTGTTGTCATGACAGTTCATCAACCCTGTGCGGTTTCAGTGGGAATAGAAGTTACAGGGTATTACAACATATTTCATTACACCCAACATGTCTGTCTGTGTGTGTGTGTGTGTGTGTGTGGACAAGCTCAGACGAATATTCAGCTGACAGAAAATTTCGATCTCTGGATACAAATTTTAAAGCAGAACTATTTTAACCCTCATTTTACAGATTTGTAGTCATTCAGTGTGTTTACATGCTTGTTTTACAAACAAACAAACTAGTCTTAGTCAGACTAACAAACCTGGATAATACGATTCAAAGCCCAATTACTCCTACATGTATACGCTTAAATGGAGTGGACTGGATTAAGTTTACATGTATGTTAAAAGTCCAATTTTAGTCGGACTAAGACAATAGCTCAGTTTTCTCAATGATATAGAAACACGTCAGTCAGAGTAAAATCGAGCTAGTTCTAGTCAGACTAACGTACCTGGATAATTCAATTCATAGTCCGATTACTCCTGCATGTATACGCTTAAACGGATTGTAGTGTGTTTACATGTGTGTTAAAAGTCCGATTTTAGTCTGACTAAGACAATAGTTCAGTTTTCTTAACGTCATGTAAACATGTTAGTCCCACTAAGTTTGAGCTAGTCTTAGTCAGACTAACATACCTGGATAATTCGATTCAAAGTCTGATTACTCCTGTATCTGGTTTCATATAAATATGTCCTCCAAAACTGTAGAAATGGAAGATTACACAATAATTCATAACTTCTTCATACGTTCACCTTATTGTATGATTGTGTTTGTTTTTCTTTTTATATTTATATCAGAGGTTTTTGGACCGCCATGTTTTTACAGTAGCCCACAGTGAGTTTTTGATGCTAACATGCTACTTTAGCAATACACATTCATTCCATCACGAACACAGTAATAACACATGTGTCTAATTTTAAATGTTTTTCATTAAATCTCTGTTTTATTTTTGTCTTGATATGAAATAAAGGAGCACATGTGTGACGTTACAGGACTTATTTATAATCCGCCCCTCTTTATTTTAGATACAAACACAGATGCTGGTCCACAGACTTAAATCCACCGTTGGCTCGAGGGCAAAACCTTCTCTATCTGGACCTGGGTGAGTTTTGACTGAATGCCTCTGTTCTATACTTAACAAACAGCACAAAGCGCATAGATAGATTTTATTGGTCCTTGAGGAGAATAATAAAGAATTTTAAATGGAGTTCAAACTCGGCGCCACGTGATGTTGCTGCTGCAGCTGCTTCTCCTCGGCGGCTCCGCATGAGTCGACCTCCCACAAGACTTTGATTTGTCAGCGACCGAGGCCGAGCAGACGGCCTTTGATTTCCCCCCGAAATCTCGGCGCTGCAGCTCCTCTCCTCAGCTCTCCCCTCGCGCCTCTCTGTTTGAAGAAAGTGGAGAGTGAGGCCTGTTGATCAGATAAACCCCATAACTAATGAAAAGCGTCACGGAAGTGACAGCAAGATTAATGAAGTATCCTGGACCGCAGTCGCACGCGGCACAGCGGGGCTTTTCCTGCAGGGCTGCACCACGACGACCACGGTGCCGATGCCGCCGCGGTGCCACGGGTGCTGCTGCTGCTGCTGCTGCTGCTTAAACCCTCATTTATAATTACAAACACTGTCCTGTCCTGACAGTGACACCTGCAAGTCAAGGTTAAAAAACACATTCACCACAGCCAGTGCTCGGTGGAGGACGACAGGAGCCGGGCGAAGGGAGGGAGACGAGCTGCCATTCCTGATGTAGAATAAACTTATTTACTCAAACGCGGCTCAGTGGGGGAGTTCTGGTCGGGGGAGGGGAGGTAGATGGGGAGAAGAGGGATTCACGATTAATTGAAAACATCTGTGCTGTGTAAAAATGGCTGCAGCAGCAGACGAGTCTGAGGAAGGTGACGGCAGAGACGGATCACACGCGGCGCTGCGGCACATTTATTACGCTTGATTCCGTATTTGTTTTTGTTGGTTTGGTTATTTATTTATTCAGTTCCCACTGTAGACGAGACAGCTGCTGATGTCACTGCTAACGAGATATCTGTGTGTGTGTGTGTGTGTGTGTGTGTGAGACGCAGACGCCGCTTTGATCGAGAAATCGTCTCATCTGCAGTCGATGAAGCTGAAGCTCGGGAGCGGTCAATTCTGTCTGACCTTCAGCGGCTGTGTTACAGTGGGCCAATCAGACAGAGTGTGTGTGTGTGTGTGTGTGTGTGTGTGTGTGTGTGTGCTAAGCACACAACCACAGAGTCAGAGATGACCACACACACACAGACTCTCAGGAACAGTTAAACCTCTGTGACCACAAACAACTTTACTCCATGTTTCACCAGCCACACACACACACACACGGTCTCCATGTTTCTCATCTCACTTTGACTATTAGTGCAGTGGTCCCCAACCCCCGGGCCGTGGACCTGAACCGGTCCGTTGGTCAATTGGTACTGGGCCGCACAGAAAGAATACATAACTTACATTATTTTCGTTAAATTTATTATCTTTAATTAAATTCCGAACGATGTTTTATTTTGAAAAATTACCGGATTCTCTCCGCCAACTCATCTGCAACTGGTTGATGGACTTGGCTGCTGCCATGCTGCTAATAAATGTGCATACACAGTGGATTCACGTTTATTATTATATATATTCAGAAAATACCAGTTTTTATGCCGGTCGTATCATTTTATTTTGTTGTATTTATCTGCCACACACACAAGGCCGATCCATGAAAATATTGTCTGACATTAAACCGGTCCGTGATGCAAAAAAGGTTGGGGACCTCTGTGTTAGTGGATTTGACTGCAAGAGACACGACCATCCATAACCAGCAGAACCAGCAGCAGCATCAGCAGAATCAGCAGCAGAACCACAAGCAACAGCAGAAGAAGAAGAATAACCACAGCAGCATCAGAGAATCAGCAGCAGAACCACAAGCAACAGCAGAAGAAGAAGAATAACCAGCAGCAGCATCAGCAAAATCAGCAGCAGAACCACAAGCAACAGCAGAAGAAGAAGAATAAGCAGCAGAAGCAGCAGATGATTTATAAATGAATGACAGCTGCTGTGTGAATCTCACTGATGAGATGTGATCGTATTAATAACACTGTTAACGTCCGTCAGTGTCTGTGAATGAGAGGCTATTACGTGACTAACGTATCCACACAGCAGGTGTAAATATGACCTTTGAGTGTGTGTGTTCTACGTCTCCGGTCTCGAGTCCCGAGTCGAGCAGAAAGGAAAGGGCAGCGGAGAAAAAATAAAAAACCGCCACGTTCATGGTGATAACATCAGGCGAGGGAACCACAATTTACCCAGTCATCATTAACATGCAGCGTGGGAACAGGAAGAAGCCAGAGGTGTTTCTATTTAAATCATGTTTGTTTTCTGTTTACATGTGTACGAAGAAATGTCTTTGTGCAATAAAAATAAATACTGATGGACAGTTTTCATTATTAACGACGTGTCATCTCACAAACATCCTCTAAAATTAAAAAAAAACAACTTTTTTTTTATTTAATGAGTATTTTTTAAACAAACAAACAAACAAACATGTTTTCATCTTGATCGTCATTGTTGTCCACATAAAAGAGTTGTATTTGTGTGGTTTGTTTTGTGTTTACTTGTTCATCGCACATCTGCACATCACTGCAGACACACTTCCCTCATCAATTATTCATCCTCAGCATTTGTTTATAGAACATATAGATTTATTTATTTAGATAAGTATGATTTAATATTTTCTACATATTGCACACGTGGAGGCGACATGTGTGTGTGTGTGTGTGTGTGAAGATTCACATGCTTCAAAAATACTGACCGTGTCGGGGCCTGTAGTCCTCATGGAGACCAAAACCTGGTTCCTAATGAGTCAGAACCTCCTTTTCTGAAGAACTGTTTAAGTTAAGGACTAAGGTTTGGATTGTGGTGAGGTTAAGGTAAGGGTAAGTTATGGTTAAGGTTATGGAGTCATGTTTTAGCTCTGGTTGGTTTGTGTGTCTGTGTTTGTATTTATATCTTTGGGAGGTCCGTAAGCAAACCTATCGTTGTCTGGACCCCACGAGGACTTATTCAAGGTTAAGACCAGGTTTTGGGATTAGGGTTGGGTGCTTAACGTTGTGATGGATAAGGTAAGGGGCTCGGGAATGCATTATGTCTATGATGTGTCCTCACTAAGATATAAAAACAAGTGTGTGTGTGTGTGAGCGGTTTCTCGCATACTCTGTCTGAGCTCAAGTGTTTTGAGAATCTGCTGATTGTGTTTGTTTCAGAGTGCATCATGGGCATATTTAAATATTTAAAGGCTCAGTTCTTTATCAGCCTCTGTGTGTGTGTTGTGCAGGTATTAAATACATTGTGGGGACCAGCATTTATTGCATTGTTTTGAGGACATGTGAGGGAGGACCCACCTGTTCAAACTGTTGTTTTAACACCCGTTAATTCATTTAATTGATTTATTTATTACTAATCACCTTTCTTTTGTTTTCTTTGAGTGACCTGACAAGTGCTTTAAAAATCTGTTATTGTTCCCTTAGTTCTTCCTCTCTCGCTCTGTGTGTGTGTGTGTGTGTGTGTGGTCACCTGCTTGCCCTCATCTCACCTGCACACCTGAGACTCATCTGCTGATCAACCAGACCAGACCTGAAGCAGCAAACGAACCCTGATCAGAGCCACCTGACTCCTGCACCTCTGTTTCTGCTCTCAGGACTTTTTTACAACAAAGCAAAAACCTGGACTTTCCAAAAAACGATCTTTTTCTTCCTTCATTCTTCTTTGTTTTCATCATTTCGAGACATTTATTCAGACAGAAAAACACCAAAAATGGAGAAGACAGATAAGAATAAGAAGACGATGAGGATGAAGATGGAGACATCGAATGCATGAGCGAAAGGTAGGCCTATGACGTCGTAGACTTCAGACACATTTTAGGTCTCCCAAAACGCTGCTTCCAGGCCATAACATTCTAAAGTTATGCAGGTTCTCTTGTGACTCTGTATTTCTAAAACGTAGCTAGTTTTAATACTTTTAATACTCTGTCAACAAACGAGCGCTCTGCTCTGTTCTGCTGCGTCCACATTCGCTGCTGTTGCTTAATCTGGATTCTGTTTGCACATCTGCTGTGTTGTTTGGAAATCCGTGGATGTGCAGGGGAAATACAGAGCACAGTGTTTCCCAAAATGTTTGGCGTGGGGACCAACTTTGTTTTGAAAGATGATGAACAGTTGTGAGTGTGTGTGTGTGTGTGTGTGAGAGAGGAGCACATGAGACTTGTGTCAGTGTGACATCCTGTTTTCCTGAGTTTGTCAGTCATGTATGAAGACGACGGTGGCGGGAGATTGTCTGGCTGTGTTTATAACAACAGTGATGTCACTGGGACAGTTTTGACTGGTGTGTTTCCCATTTCCCAAAGATTTGAACCAGCAGAACAGATTCTGGAGTGACTTTTAGAGATTTCGTTTGCCCGAAGTCCTCGTGTCCTCTAACATTTAGAGACTAGCCTCGGTGAACTCGGTTTGTCCAACTTCAGAATCTACTAATCACAAAGCGCTGGTTTCAGGATCAGTTCGACATTGCTCTTCATGCGTCATCCTGAACATTGGTCTGACTGGTTGTAGGTCTATTCAGTTGCGTGCAGAGGCATTTTCATCTATGTCGGTTGGTCGCGCCTCTTGAAATCAGGAGGTAACAACCAGTCTTTGAAACAGGGGAAGCTCATTTCAGGTCCAGTTAATTATAACAAACAACTAGAACAAGAAAATGTGACATTTCTGTAAATGCTTCACTGTTTATGTACGAATGAAAATGGTCTATAACACAGTAAATAACACACAACAAGCAGCTGTTTGTCTTCAGACTTCATCACAAAATCCACACAGGGCTGAGGAAGAAAAGGTCGCGTCTGTTCCTGCAACGCTGTCAATAAAAAAAAAATCGTGATACAAAATAGATGGAGCACGGCTCTTGTGGAAGAAAGACGCTGCCGTCGTATGACTTCTGAATTCTGCTTCCTGGTACGACAAGTCCGACTCCAGTCTGACTAAGCGTACACATGCAGGAGTAATCGGACTATGAATCGCATTATCCAGATATGTTAGTCCAACTAAGACTAGCTCAATTTTAGTCGGACTAACGTGTTTACATGAGATTAAAAAACCAAATTACTGTCTTAGTCTGTCTAAAATTGGACTTTTAACATGCACGTAAACGCAGTGGTGAGCAGCTTATGTGTCGATCTCTTGGTTCAGTTGGCCTTTTTTTGAGTGTTTGCGTCTGTATCTATGTCTGTAGACGACATATGGTTTGTGTTAGGTTTCTAAACACTGTGTGTGTGTGTGTGAGTGTGTGTCCCTCAGATAGAGATGGGCTGCAGAGCAGCAGCAGCAGCCTGATATCAGCTCCTGTTGACTCTGATTACAACCATCCACAGAGGGAAGAGAGGAGCAGCATGAAGAGAGCAAAAGATATTAAGTGAAAACAAAACAAGACAGAAGGGAGTGAAACAGCAACACAGTCTGTGTGAACACATGAGAAAAGAGCGAGCTTAATTAACCAAGGGAGAGCGAGAGAGCAGAAAGTGTTAAACAAAAGGACCGGCACACAAAGACAGAATCACTCACAGCACTTACCTGCACTTAAGTAACTGTGTTACTATCAGATTTCTGCAGTAATCTGGTTTCTCTGATGTCATGCAAACAGCAAACCTGGTTTCAATGATTAGAAGCAGGCGATTAGAGAAAAACCCGATTACCCGGCGATAAACGACCTCGGACAGTGAAGGCATCGCAAGCGGCAGCAGAGATTTGTCCTCGTTTGAATTAAAGCGACACCAAAGTGCAAAGTAGCCCCTTTTTTGTGGAAATGAATGACTCAAATTGACGGTTGATTATCTGTAAAAAAGCGAAGGACAAACTGTGTGTGTGTGAGTGTGTGTGTGTGTGTGTGAGAGATCAGTCCTAATGCTCCCACAAACACACTCCCACACAGAAAACTAAACACCATAGAGCTCAAACTCCAAAAAAGAAATAAACTACAGTTAGAAAATGAGGTTTGAGATATCGGATTGCAGACATTTTGTTTTTCGGTCAAATAAAAACAAATAACAACCTTGTGGCGTTCACACATGTACCGCATTATCACTGGTGAAGTAAAACATTTAATCCAGGGCTTAAACTTGTTTTTTACTCGTAGGAATGTGTTTTAATCGGCATTCATTCTCAGGACGAATCACCCTGCAAGTACGTCATGTTTACCGATCAGCATCAACGGCAATGTAATGCTAACATTACATTTGTAGTCCGCTCGGAGCAACCTCACATATTTCTGGATTCCAAGACAAAAACACTGCAACTTTTTCTCGTCAATAACAATTCTGTCTTGTTTGTTTTGCAGTAAATTCATTTTGAACTGTAGAGTTAATGCTACATGTTTTTGTGTAGCAAAATTGCGAACAATGGCTAGCCTGACAAACATTTGCGTTTCCGACTTCTCGACTGGAACACGGTGAACTCGGGAACTCGTAAATCCGAGTAGCGATGTAAATGGAACCACCTGCGTTAACTTCATTTTCGTCTGCTCCAATTTTACCAGCGACGACAACGCGATCCACCCTTTGGTCGTTAGCATAGCATAGCATTAGCATTAGTGATGGGAATTGGTCGGTCCTTTTCAGAACTCGGAACAGTGCTCAATAACATTGATTTCATGAATCACATCATCTAAACTGTTGATGAGAGACTGAAGTTACGCAGTAACATGAGTCACAGTATCACCCAGGGCTATGGCGGTGTTGCTGTTTATTTCTTCCCCCAAACTCATTTTCGTCACAATTTACACAACGGAACAAACACTGGCAATGGGAATCATGATGCTGAGGACAAGAAATGTTAATCCTGTCAGTTTATGCAGCGCTTTTCTTGTCTTGATGACCAGTTAAAAAGCTGCTTTAAACTACAGTTTTGACATTCACACCCATTCACGCGGCTGTGTTCACACCCATTCACGATTTGACTGAGCACTCTTGTCAACATTGTAGACACATCAGCATTTTAATAGCAGAGCCAGGAGTTGAACCCTCACCTTTCTACTCCTCTACCACCGATCCTCTGTCGCGGTCAAACTGCTAAACAACTGTTTTTTTTGAGCAAAAGAATTGACAAATTCTTTGTGTTTTGAATTCAATTTCCTTTTATTTGTATAGCACCAAATCACAACATACATTATCCGTACATAGTAAGACAGAAAACCTTTAATGTTATTATATGTTACACACAATAAGCAAACACTAGAGTAGTGTAGTAGAGAGATAAAAGTTCCCTTTTAACACAAAGAAATCTCCGACAGAACAAGACTCTAAAATGTGCGGCCATCTGCCGAGACAGGTTGTGGTGAAAGGAAAAATAGGGTACAGAGGAGAGAAAGAGGGACACGAGGTAGAGACAGTTTCAAGGGTCAAGTTATAGGTTTAGACAGAACATATCTGAATCTGTTATGACACGTTTATAGTAGTATAGTGTCATTTATACAACACTTTAATTACAAGTCTTCAGTCAAACTCCAATCGTTATTGTGTGAACTCATTGGCCAGTGATTTGAATATAACAGACCTTTGTTTACATCTTTATAAGTAACATACTACAGCTTTACTTCGGCGCTCTCTCTCCACGGAGACTGTTTTTCCCATGGATTCAGTCGTCCACGTGTGTTGTCGCTCATTTTGGAACGTAGCCTGATTTCACCCAGAAATCACTTTGCATATCAATGTGCAGCGGGGAAAAAAGAGAGAGTGAAAGAAAAAGAGAAGGGGGTCGGGGGCACGTGATACTATAAACATATACATGTACAGAGGTGGAGATAAAAAGAGAGAGAGAGATGTGGAGGGGGGAGAGAGGGAACAGTCAGAATAAAGAAAAAGGGAGTGGGAGATAGAAGTGGGGAAGAAGATCAAAAAATAAAAGACAGACAGTGTGTGTGTGTGTGAGCGGAAGAGAAAGAGAGAGAGGCTTAGGTTGACAAGTAAAACACAAATGAGACACACAGAGAGCGAGAGAGAGAGAGAGAGACAGAGAGAGAGAGAGACTGTTGCTGGAAAATGTAGACAGATACCTCAGAGAGAAGAGTAAGAAGCAGAGGATCCAGCGCGTGAAGGGGCCTGAGAGGAGGGAGGGAGGGAGAGAGAGAGCGAGGGGTGGAGGGAGGGGAAGAACTAAAGAGGAGGGGAGGGGACGAGAGAGGCAAGGGAGGACCAGAGAGAGAGAGAGCGAGAGAGAGAGAGAGAGAGATACAGAGGTCCACAGACAGCAGCAGTGAGCTGAGAGCAGAGCATGCAGACCAGACACTGACACTGCTGTTGGACTGAACACACACACACACGCACACACACACACTGTATGAGGAGTGTGTGAGACATGCTCAGGCTGCTGTCCATGGACACACACACACACACACTGGCAGAGCACCAGAGAGGAAATACAGCAGCAGCAACAGCAACAGAGACACAAACCTGAGCAGCAGCAGCAGCAGCAGCAGCAGAGATGGAGAGCAGCAGCATGTTCTTTGGTGAGTTTGTTAATGTGTGTGTGTGTGTGAGAGAGAGAGAGACAGAGAGAGAGACACGCTCTGGTTCTCATCAGAGGAGGACGAGTGTGAAGAGCAGAAGTTACACACCTTGGATTTCCCTTGTTTCAGCTGGACCGGCATTTGTGTTTCACACTCACGTTACGGGGACTTGTCTTCCTCATGGGGACGCATGTCGCAGGTGAAGATAGGTTGTCCTCTGAAGCAACCAAAACCACACTGTGTGTGTGTGTGTGTCTACCTGAGGTCAGTCCTCTTGGTCCTAATGAGGCAGAACTTCATTTGGACTGGTTAGAGTTTAATGTTGAGATTTGAATTGTGGTGAGATTAAGGTAAGGGATAATGCTTTGTACCAGATGTTACTCATGTTGCGGGGACCTACGTGTGTTACACACTCACGTTACGGGGACTTGTCTTATGCATGAGGACGAAAAGCAAAAAGTCCCCATAATGTCAATTATTACATTTGAAGGTGAAGACTTGTTGCGTTAGAGTTATTAGTAGTTATGGTTAAGGTTTATTAAAGTCTCCAGAAAATGAATGTAATGTCCTCTGAAGTCATGGAAACCAGACTGTGTGTGTGTGTGTGTGTGTGTAGGTCATTAGGACCTTTCCTGGCAAAAACACTGACCTTGTGAGTCCTCATGGAGACCAAAGCCTGGTCCTAATGAGGCAGAACTTCATTTCTAAGGGATCTGGTTAAAGTTTAGGGCTGAGGTTAAGGTAAGGGATAAATGTAAGTGAATGCAGAGCCCTGAAATGATTAGCCGCGTGTGTAACCTGTGTGTTCATGTGTTCATGTTCACGTGCTTCATCACAGTCTAATCCAGTGTGTAAGGGACACGTTTCCCTCCCTCTCTCCTGAAGCTGTTTCTTGTCCTGGTAACTAAAGACGACCTGGTTACTGTTGTTACAGCACAAACTAATCTGAAACAGACAGAAATGTAAGAGGAGAGCGTGAAGTTTCGCAGCGTGGCATCCTAGAAATGTTGAATTAACCTCCTTCCTCGTGCTCCACGAGGGTTTGATGGATTCAAGCCCAGGTGAGAATCCAAGTCCTGGATTAGATCCTGGATTTCATTGGCTGTCTTCTGGAATCCCAATAAAACCCGGAGTTGCCATCCTCAGGAGCCACTTGATACATCGTGTAGAGACTCCAGAGAAAACAGCTCCAGCCATTAGTTCCTCCGATAAAGACTGGAGGAGGCTTAAGAAGACTTACCGCGTGTTCCCCTCACGGCCGGCTTCAGTCACATCACAGGAATAATTACACAGGGATGTGGACTTGTGAACGAGCTGATTCGCTAAATTGAAAGACTTTATTTTTTCATCCGGGAGGATTAAAGCGATCTGGAGTTACGGACCGTGGCTTGTAAAAGGCGAGACGGATTTTGTCTTGTGATGCCGCGCACGGGCGCGGGGACGTGGAGGGAGGGAGAGAGAGAGAGGGGGGGGAGGAAAAGGGAGATGTGAGCCTCTTAAATGAATAAGCTGTCAGATGTGTGTGAAGAGGAAGCTGAAGTGTTTTTCAGGTCCGCGTGGTTTTAGAGTTTGGCCAAAAACTGTGTCCGCGCGGGTCGCAACACTTTACGATGTTATCGTACATCTTGATAAAAAGCGTTGATTTATTCTGAGAGTGCCACTAGGGGGAGCTAACTAGCATCATTTATTTGACTCATTCCAAAACCTTATGATTCGGGCTGTCGCGATAATCGCAAAAATAAAGAGAAGCGCAGTACGAGCTAAGGCTATCGCACAGGAAGACGAGACGTGACAGAAACAATGGCGACCACAACACTCACGCTAACTCACTGTGTCACATGTTAGTGGTTAGCTTAGCAGTGATGGCTACTCACACTCAAGTGTCAAAACTGTTTCACAGCAAGAAAACAG
Source organism: Solea senegalensis (assembly GCF_019176455.1). Taxonomy (NCBI): domain Eukaryota; kingdom Metazoa; phylum Chordata; class Actinopteri; order Pleuronectiformes; family Soleidae; genus Solea; species Solea senegalensis. The sequence continues at coordinate 2,733,024 of NC_058029.1, forward strand.
CATATTTAGTATATTTAAGATATTGTAGACTTAAGAAGGTGCAGATTTGATCAGAGGTCAGTCTTTTGTTAAATGGCTTAAATTATTTTTATTTTTTTGTCTTTTTGCTCTTGTGTCACTACTGGCAGCCATGTTTTCAGTTATCTACGGACATTGGTCAAAGGATCTAAGGATACCACAGACTTAAGCTAATGTTTATTTCACTAAGTGAGTAAATAAGTCAGAATTCTTAGAAAAAGTCTTTTTCTTTCTGTCTTTTTCCTCATAATTCTGACTTTAATCTCAGAATTCATACCGTTTATTTTTTTCTAATACTCTTCCGTATGAAATAGATTGAATCTCTTATTAAAAAACTTTTTTTTACAGTTGAAGACAGAAAAACAACACTATTGATCCCCCACATGCTTTGTTTTCATCTTGTTGTTTTTACAGAATCATTAGTTATGAGAGGCAAGTGCCACTCACACACAGCTGCTGGTGAATATTTAATGACTTTATTGACAGCACGTTAAGCGCGTAGCGGCGCAACGAGCACACGGCAAACAGCGATGTTTCACATGGATCAATGGGGTGAGACGCTAACTTGTGATCTCCTGCGTTGTTATTGGAACTGTTGAAAACGTTTCTGCGTCATTATGAAACTGTGAGACTGTGGCAGGACGCCACACTTTTCAGCATTAATGGGAATCACTCGTGTTTATTTTTTCTGTTGGCCACCAGGACGTATGTTTTTTTTTTCTGGGGGGAAAATATTGCAATTAGTTTTGTGGTGCATAAGAAAAGTTATGAGGCATCGTTTGTAAAGTTGCTCCTTGCTGAATTTAACTCCATTTAACTACAAACCGTGACAAAATTAATGGTGTAAAAGTCACTTTTAACCACATTTAATGCAATGTTTGCAAACCTATACAGGTTTTTTTAATTATTTAACATTTAGATTGGAACATTTGGCATTCAGTGGAAATAATTAGTACAATTTTAATTTAGATTATGGTGTTATGCATTTTTTCAGTTTGCAAATATTGCTGTAAATGTGGTCAAGAGTGACATTAATTCACTTAAAACGTTTATATTGTCATTGTTTTGAAAAAAAACATGTGAAAATAACAGTGTGGATGTAGATTAGCTGGATTGACGAGATACAACATTTTCTCGCACTGTTGGAGAATTATGTCTTTTGAGATTATGTAAATGGCTGTAGGTGATCAATACATCAGCATATCATCTAAATGTAGTAAAATGACTGTATTGGACTGATATCTGTAGAAATTTGAGGTTGTGACATTGATCTCCGTATCAGAGTCGTCACTAATGACAAGCTGGATTGAGTTTTTATTTTTAAATGAATTAATTTGTTCTCTTTAATTAAGATAATATAATCTCAGTTACTGTCGTAGACGTATCCGTTGTAGGTATGTGAGTGTAAACCCTTCCAGAATCATTACCGTAGATACTAGAACGACTAAATCTTATTTTACAGCAAGTCCCTTTTTATTTTTTGTGATGTGCCTTGAACAAAACTCTTATACATAAATACAGAACATAAACTACTGATAATAACAGTGTCATATTTCTGCTGGATGCACGTCTGTCTCCGTCGTTTTTATCTGCATTTGTTCGACGTAAAATGCCATGAAACCATTTTATCTCCACTGTTTAGTGTAAAAAGCAAAAAACACGTGAGGAGTAAAGGTCACCGTTAGTTTTTATTATTATTTTCACTTTTATGTTTGCAGCGCTGCTCGGGCGCTGAAGGAAACTAGATGGTATCTGTTTAAAGATTAATAACTCTGCGTTTCTGTGATTTAACCGCAACATGCTTTCTGTTTAAATGATTTATAGCAGGTGACATTTGGTGATGAATAACCCGCGAGGACTCTCTGACCTCTCGTTAAACAAGACGAGGAAATAGTGTAATAGAAAACAAATAAATAAATCTAAATAAACCAATGAAAGGAGTGTTCCCTCCAGATTTAAAGGCTGAAACCAGGCAGTAAAATTAACGGTAACGTCACAGACTAATTGGCTGTGTGTGTATGTGAGTGTGAGTGTGAGTGTGTGTGTGTGTGCGCTGCAGACTAAAAAGCGTGTGGAGTTAAAAAGAAAAATAATCCACCCTGACCTTCCAGCGTCTGGCTCTGCGGTCGACGTTTAGCAGCACGTGGACGTCTTTTTGGTTAACCTCAGATTACAGAGCGCACAGGAAGTGATTTTTGGATCGGATTCAGCAACAGCTGTGTTTATCAGCGTGGCACACACACTCACAGTGGCGAGAAATACTGTCCGCTGTATGCTAATGTATAGAGGAGGGAGTGTGAGTGTGTGTGTGTGCATTTCTCACCTCTTTAGGACCTTTTTCTGTCATAAACACTGACCTTTGAGACCAAAACCTGGTCCTAATCATGAGGCAGAACCTCAAGAAGTGGTTAACAGTGGGGTTAGGCATAAACTGGTTATGGTTAACGCTTTGTCTCTAGTAGGCTGTGAGAATTATCTGTCTTTGTGAGGACGTTTTGTCTGGTTCTCACAATTTTAAATGGCTTTTAAGGGTTGACGCCAGGTTTTAGGGTTAGGGTTTGTGTGGTCCTGAGGACCCACTGTCCCACATGTCTTACTGTAGATGTTCCCCTGATCTAAACGAGGGACATCTAAGACATGTAGGACAGTGGGTCCAGAAGACCAGGATTGTGGATGTTAAAAACAGAGACAAAAATCCTTCATAAAACATGTTTAAATGCTTAAAACTTAAAATTCTAGAGAAGTTTAAAATATTTAAAGAAAAAAATTCCAACCAAGGTCTTTAGAGAATTTTAATCTTAAAAAGTGGGATAAAAGGAACTAGTCATCGAGGCACTGGTCAGGATTAGGGTATGGCTGGGGTTAGGTTCCCAAAGAGTGGGTCGGGACCCACAGATGGGTCGCAGGAGATATTTTTTGGGTCCCCGTGCAGAATTTTCTCAAACTTTTGTTTTGTAAATATCATTTATGTTTGAGTATTTTAAATAACATGTGTAAAAATGAAGCTGCATTAACCAAACATCTCTGGAAAAATGATTTGTTAACCAATTGAAAATGTTACCGATACGACTGTAAATGATCAGCTAATTATGCACAAAGTTTTATCACGCCATGATATATATTGTGATTTAAGGTCAAAAAATGTCTTTAAAACGTGCAGGTAAATGTGGCCGAGGGCCATTTTCTTTGTAAGCGATTGAATATTTCAGCCAAAACGTCGTATCTTCAGACAGTGACTGAAAACGTCTTCAGTCACAAACAAAAACCCACGTTTGCTACTTTAAACTAACAATAATGTGGATGTTGTCTTTAATCAGCAGCTCTTTACGGAGACAAATGTGCACGAGACAAAAACTCGTACTGATAATATTTATTGTGCATCATTTAAATTTTAAGAATTACTGCTTATTTGATTCTTATTTGAGTTTAGTTTATGTTAACTGTCAATTCTAGCAACATAATCTATTTGAATAAATTCCTAATTTTTCAGAATAAAAGCTCTGAACTCCATATTTTTGTGGGAGGATAAGAAAAACAATTTAAGATCAGATTTTCTGCTGGGCCCAGATACTGATGCTGGCGGGCCAGTTTTGGCCGAAGGGCCACCTATTGCTCACCACTGACGTGTGTGTGTGCTGCATAGCTCGGAGCCAGACTCTCTCCGTCCGCCACACGCTGATGAGATCTGTTGTAATTTCATAAGAATACAAGAGTAATCTGAGAAAGGTTAAGTGGAAAATCAGTGGAAGTGTGACTTTTGAAAGCACGAGAACGATTTAAACGCAGCCCTTGTTCTTACGTTTGCTCGTCTTAATGAGACTTATTAAATGATTTCATCCTCTGAACTCGGAGTACGTTGAAGGTTCACGGAACAGGAAGTGCATGAAAATACAGGTGTTAATCACAGCCCGGCCGTACGAGTGTATGCATTCCACTGGAATTTAGATTTATCTCATAATTGGATTTGTATTTGCTGAAGGAAATGGAGAGTGATCTTTTCATTTTGGAGGCCCTGCGGCTCCTCTGGACAGATGGTATCAGAGCAGCGGCGGCGGCGGCCAGGTTCAGGACGCTTAGAGGAGGTGGAAGGTGGAGGAGAGAGCGGCACAAGATGATTAATTATTAAAACCAGTTCTCCAGACATCATTTTAACTCCCCCCTTCTTCTCTCTCTGGACACAGAGCCGCAGGAGTAAAACCCTAGAGACCAGATAAGTGAATTTCTCAGGAAGGGCAGAGCAACAGAGACTAAAGCTCGCCACGATACTGTTGACACACACATCCTGTCCAGTGAGCGGCTCCTCGTATCTTTTACTGCCTCTTTCACGACCACTAAACTATTTATTTGTTTTCAGATAAAGACAATCTGAAGCCAGGCGAGCAATTTAGGTCTGTGTCAAAGCTAATGTGTGTCAAAATGTAGTATAACAATGGTTAAAAGTCAAGTTACGAGACCAGCAACATTGATATTGACGGTTAGGATTAGCGGAGATTGCGGTTCACGGCTGGTTGTTGAGTCGCAGCCAATAAGAACCGGTCAACTGCATTATTGTTTTTTAAAAATATACATGTTTTTCCCCCGAAAACGGAACCAACAGTGTTTTAAACTTTCAGTTTTTAGGTTTGTCAACATTGTAATAATGTGGACGATAGCAGAATGTATGCATTTATAAACAAATATTGACTAGTATGGTAGGTACACCCAGGATTCCTAAAACCACTCAAAGAAGTGATTAACACCATTGTCATTGCAGTTGTTGGAGTCCTTTTATTTTAAATTTTTAGACAGCAGACAGTTTTAGATCCTTGCCCTTGCACTTTATGACGTTATTTTTTAGGAAATACGTAGATATGTTGACTTTCAGACAAAAGGCACTGATGAATATTTGTTTGGCATCTTGATCTCCACTTGAAAAAAGCTCGATAGATTTACTCGACACCGGTTTCTTCCTGATCCCCCTCACAATACAGGAATGGATGACTATTGTCAATGATATATCACCTTTTTAAATCTTTCAAATTTGATCTTTCTTTGATCTTTAAATGTCGCAGCATCAAGTGTTCCTTCGATTGTGTGCGTCACAAGTTGAAAAATGTTGAGCTATCCAAGTGGCAGTTGTCAAATCATGTGATATACAAATACACCGCCAGGCGCTAGCTAGCCAAATCACCTTTATTCACTTATCCCGAACTCCCGTCTCCTCTATGTGGTGTTTCTGTTGGACAAAATGCACCCAACACTGGTGGTCATCACATTAGCATCACATTAGCAATTGTTGGAGTAGCAACGGTGGCGTTAGCATCACAGAATCTGCTCTGCTAACCTCTGATAGCTAATTTTCCGAGGCCAAGCGTAAAGGTAAGATTATAAAAAACTTAAAATGAAGTGCTGTCGAAATTATGTTAATGTAACATGTTTTAAATGTTTCCAGAATTAGCATCTCGTCTCAGTTCTACTTCATTAAACTTCTTGTGAAGGCGGGAAAAAAACACCCCGGGTTCAATGTGTCAACTGACTCGTGTTAATCTGATTAATTAAAATTTAGTTTAGGAAAAAAAACAGAGCCTTAAAGCAAACTGACACGATTATCTTTAAAACTGCATTAATATGTTTTTATTTTTAGACGAAGCTGAGAATCACACATGTTCAATATTTTACAGCCTCATGAAGATAATATGACGGATTTTTGACACGTGACATAAACTGCCTTCACATCTTGAGCACATTAGCATGAATGGGAGTTGTGTCACTGCTGACATCTTGAATGAAAATGTGATATTTTCTCTGGTTTTGTTTCATTTGATGTTTTGCAGTTGCAGTTTTTTCCCCCTCAACCCTTTGTAGTTGAAAACCAATGCCTGCTGCTGTTTCCTGCAGAGTCGGGTGATTTTTTTTCTTTTTTTCTTCCCGTCTTCCCCTGGGTTCAACACAACAACCTCTCACATCAAATAGTTTCATTTTGTTGGTAATATAAAAATATTGATTAGTGCGCTTTTATTGCCTCATTTTGAGGCTGTGTTTGTTTTTAATCTCACTGTAAGACGTCCATCAAGGCGTAAAACTCTACATTACCACAGAAACACTGCACACGGAGCACAAGTTCATAGCCGCTGATAAAAAATCCATAACATCACATCTAATTTTATGACGTCAATTATCAAGATTTAATTAATCAGATGATTTACTGTGATTAATCACGCTTTTATCTTCTCATCTTTAAATCTAAAGCTTGTAATGATTGAGTTTTAAATGTAAATTTAAATGAATTAATGTAGAATGATTGTTTAATAGAAGCTTTAAAGGTTCATTATGAATTAGTGACCTCTAATAGTGAGACACAAACAAAGAAACGGGAAACTCGTCTAAACTACGGTGGCCTTCACACACCAGAAAGGATGTAGGTTTTCTACATTTGAGACGGAAGCTTCTGATTCAGAACGTTATTTATATATAAAAATATATACATATATATGTAAAAAAATATATATATATAAACTTTAGATATATATGAAATGTGTTTTCATGACACAACAGATGCTATCTGACTTTCTCTGCGTCCGTCTACGATGCTAATTTGCTGCCAGTTCTAAAAGTATTTGTTCGCTTTGCTGTTGTTTGCTAATGATTAACACACTCTTTTATCGTAGACGGAGTCCATTGGTCAACTTTTCTTTTTAAAGTGAGGTCTTGCCCTCAGAACTCCATCATTGTTAGCGTCCGTCTTTAGCCACATTGTGCTGCTCCCCGTTGTATGTCATTAACTGGAGAGCAGCGTCAACCTCCGGCTAGCCATTGTTAGCAGTACCGGTCAATAACAGCGCTTTACATGGCATAGCAACTTGTCTGGAGTTAAAAATGAAACAGTACGATGTGTACGACTGATTTACTGCAAAACAAAAGTGCAGTTAACGTTAGTAAAGTAGCATTGTTTGTACGGTGGCATTCATCTCGAAATCCCGAACTGAATCCTAGAACTAAAAGTAGTGACTCCTCCTTCTTCTTCTCTGGATGGAAGTAAACACAGGTGCTTTATGGGTTTTTTAACTCCTTAAATACTTTAAATTAAGTGCACAGATTAATCCGTTCATTTTTAAAGTGGATATTTTTTGTTAGTGGTTAGTGTTTGCTGTTCTTAAAGACCCCTAGACTGAAATGAATCGTTTCTGTGTGGCCTCAAGTTATAAAAAGAAGAGGGGAAAAAAACCACGGTGGTTCAGTTTTTAAATAAATAAACATTTAATAACCGCAGACACTTCCATATTCACACTTCCAGGCACACAGTTGCTGTCAGTGAGTGTATGAGAAGCTCAGTGTGAGAGTCCAGATTTGGCCACAAGACTTCGTTCACCAGATTGTATAAAAGAGGCCCATTCAATGCTTTCTATTGATTTTTTTTGGCTCTGACTTTGCTTCCTTTGTTATTTGCTTTTGTTTTAGTCATCTTAAATAAAAGTGATCAAATTTGACCCCGGCTGAGGACAAAACTGTAAAATCTCCCTTTTCCCTAAACTTTCCTAGACTGTCCTCACGGTCAGACTCGTTATTTTAATGACTATCCCCGCTGACCTTTCAGTGTGGAGTGACACTCCTGGATTCAGAGACAACAGTGTTGACGCTCCGCTCACCCGAGGCTCTGCCGGTGCAGTCAGAATTTAGAAGCTGACGACCAAACTCAAATATTAGCTTGTTTTTTTTAAGAAAAAAAGCTAAGGTCAAGTTAAATATTGACACTTGATAATTACAGATTCTGTGTCTGATCCAGCTGTCATTTTGAGAGTTCCTCGCCCTGCCTTAGATTTTGTTCGGTTGCTGCTGGTGACAGAGGATCAGGCTCAGGAAACACTAACCTCTGCTGTGCTGCTCTGGGCTGGAATGTGCCTTTGTGTTTGGGCATGTTGGCTAGATTAGGATCGCTGCGTTTCCTTTCACATCGATGGGGCAAACCACAATGAATTTACCTGTTTTTTGTTACACCTCAAACACTGTGAGGTTTAGGAAGAGCTTGAAGCCACAAGGAGGTTAAATCCAGTGATGGCAGTTCACTGAGACCTGTAGAAGAACTAATGCAGAACCCTTTATACCCTTAGTTCATTGGCAGCTCTGTGGAAAGACCATTCCTCACTTTGCAACGGCTCCATCATTAGTTAGTTAAAGTTATCCTTGGCAAGTTTCCTAGAAGTTTTCATTCTTACAAGGCAGAGTCATTCCGTAATTGTCAAGGTGCAGAGAAACGAGGACTCACAGAGAGAACACAGAGCTCAACGCAGTATTAATTGACAAAAAAACAATTTAGTTCAGCCAGGCAGAACAGGGCAAAGACAGACTGACACACTGGGGACAGGGGAATTTAACAGAAGGAAACAACGGAGACTGGGAGCATCGTTGGTGTACCATTAAGTCAAGCTAAAGCTTGACTTAGCCGTCTACCTGGACGACTGTCCGTGTCGCAGTATACAAACGCTAGTGGGGAATCAAGGTGTTGAATTGGCTTGTGACAGCATCATTGTCCAGCATCATTCCTCGTCGTCCTACCGTCCATTAACTCCCTAAGAATTAACTTGGCTAACTACCCATCAGTCCAAAAATGCACCGGTCTGGATTGTACCATGTTTTTCCTACTGCTGTCTTCTTTTACTGTGTACTGGACTCTATGGACAAACATGGACATAGATTCATGGTTTCCTCCTTGAAGCCACCCTGAATGTAACATTGTATTCAATGGCCACCAGGAGGTGCAAATAAACTTGATTTGCATCATTAGTAAATGGGTTTTTTGAGGGTGTCTCCGTCACCAGTTTCAGTTCCTGTAAAGAAGAATATGTGATTGGACACCAGTGTGATTGACAGCTGGTATTGTCCAATAGGAGCCTGGGGTGCCAGGACTTCAGTGAGCTAAGTGTAAACATGGTTCTGGCTATCGCGCGGATCTTGAGGCTTTTTTCCTAATGTCATGTAAACGTTCAGGAAGAGACTAGAGTTAATGGGACACAGGTGAAACCGTCAGTGTGGGTCGGACAATCCCAGGAGCATGACAACAAGACAATTTTAGGAAGTTATTCAAAACCAAAGACACACGTAACCTCAGAGGAAAAACAGGAAACAGACCCAAAAACAAACACAAGAGAAAGTCCATCAGTAATTAAAAACATGGGCCGCTCTATGTGGCGTGCAAACATGAATTCTATGTTACTGGTATACTAAGAAGTCGCTCACCACAAAGTTTTAAAAAAAAAAATCGGATTCAGATTTAGCGGAATTAGCGTCATGGCTCCACAGTGGACATGGATCCAGATGGATTCAGACTTGAGCCTCTTATTTTTCTGTCCAAAGCAAACCAGAACCGACCCCAGCCTGACGTGACAGGCATTTGGGGTTTTACATTCAAACCAGACTTAAGTCCGAAAGTGTGTTATACTGTAAGCTAACAACACCAATGTGACTGACTGTGAGTATAATGTCAAATCCTGTCAGAACCTAACTTTATTTAGCTTTTACAGATGATTCCTGACTCCTGACATGCTCACATGTCCGCCCTCTACACTGCAAAAACAGGCCTGGTAGAAATATATTTTATCTAAGTGATCTTAATTTTCTGCCACTGGAGTAAATCTAGTTTAGCTAGAATTTCTAAAATAAGCTTGTAAATCAAATAGGTTTAAGACTGCAATGTTCCACACAACTAGAAGGAACAAGCCAGAAACTACAGTAGACAAAACAGGCTACAATTTAAGAAAGTTTAGCTTATCCCAAATAAAGAATGAAAGGAATCTTTTCTTAATTAAACTTAGCAGAATTAGCAGAAAAATCCTCCACCTCAGAATTAAACTCAGAATATTTTCTCAAATAAGACAAGTACTATTATTCTGATGGACGCACATGACATGCGGTGGAATTAAAATAGCATTTCTCTATGTTTTTTAAAAATACATACAATAATGAGCTTAAACAGAATGTAAATATAAAACAAAGTAAGAAAAATAAATAGAGAAATTCTGCACTTTTAACTTTTCACGTCAAGTCAGACAGACATTGTGATGTATTTTGTGATATGATTGTCTTGCAATATATTGATGTATCGTGATATTATTTCTATCGTGGATCATGTATCGCGATATTATCGCTATCGTGTATCGTGAGGTATTGCGTAATTCCCAACCTTAACTCGGAAGCTCCTGATAGTTTTTTGTTGATGACACAGTGATGTTTATACCACAAATAAAGGTGAAGACAGAGAAGTTTCCTCAACAGAAGACGTGCATTGGTTCTCACCCTTGAAATAATTGTAAACTATTGTTATTCTATTCAAGTGTGTTCATGAATGGAATTTGATGCAAACCATTGTTATTTTGTTTGGTTTTTTTAAGCTTGTTAATCGTAATTAAAGCTTAATAATATTGATTTTATTAGTCGTCACAGGGTCCTCTCTGTAATTGAACTCATCTTCTACGCTGAACCTTTCTAAAATTAAGTGCTGCAGTGAAGGTTGGGTACCTTGCTCAAAGTCAACCCAGCACTTGATCTGTCTGGATTCAAAATTAAAAAAAACAGGTTTCCAGTGTTAATTGTGTCATATTTGAAGAATGTTACATAAATCCTCAATCTGAACTTGAACCTTCAAACATTCTATGTTGGAAATATTGTAGGACGTTGGAGGAGAAGGAGTTCAACTCTAGAAATACTTGACGCGGGGAAACTAACGGCCAAGTGGCATGGAATTGGGCTTGTAACCAGAGGGTCACAGGTTCAAATTGTGGTACAAGGGTCAAATTTACTAAATTCACTATTCACAGTAATTGGTATGTGTTCAATATAAAACTCACTCATTGAGAAGGAAAGTAACAAAGTGATTTCCTGGAACCTTATGTTGATGTTTTGATTATTACTCTATTTTCTCTTATTATTCTAAAAGCACATATTTGTACGAGCTGGAGCAGAAGCTGCGGGAACATCAAGTCACTCTGCATTAGACCAGTCTCCATCTGTCGCTGACCTTTTTGCGTCTAATGGAGAATTTACATACTGTTGTTTCCACACTGCGTCTCCGCACCAGACAACAAGCTTTTATTGTCATTTGATTATTTAAAAAAGAAAAAAATGGATGGAACAAACGATGTGCGAGTGCTCACAGACGATGATGACTCACATTTTATCTCCTGTTATTTTTTACAGTACATATTTATATGAGCAGGACCACTGAAATATATTATATACACTATTTTGTGCATATTTATGATGACATATGTTCATATGCTTTTTTATGAGGCAAATTCTGTTTATGTTTAAACTTCATGATAAAACAATTGGTTTAAAATTGAATTTTTTTTTAATAGAAAAGCAAAAGCTTCAACATATGAATACATATATTTTCCTATCCATTGTTTTTGACATATTTCAATATTTAATAGGTTTTTATACTATATATGATAATTAATAATAAGTTTTCTTAACTTAATTTGCTTTAATTCAGGTTGTTCCTTTTATGTCTTTAATAACCCCTTGTTTTGCACTAATAATGTCCCATTATTTAATTCTAATTTATAGGACATTTTTAATACGTATACCATATATAATTGTTTTCCTTAACTTAATTTGCTTCAATTCTTATTGTTTCTTTTATGTTGCTTGTTTCGCACCAAAACACAGTCAAATTTCTGTTATTTGATTATTTGAGGGCATTCAAAATTCTTTACTACTACTGTAAAAGCACAAAAGCATCATCATGACCAGCAAAAACTATATTAAATAGAGTTGTCATGTGTTATTTGATTTATCATTATTATTATTGTTATTATTATTATTATTATTATTATTATTTGTCCATGTATGTCTTATATAACTTCTCGTTACGTCGCTTGTTTTGCGCCGAATTCCCTCTATGTTTGGCTGTAAAACACATTGTGATACTGATTTATAAGAACACATTTAAAATAGTCAAGTAACAAACAAGGTCACAGAGTACATCTGCACGTTTTTTAATCATATTGTTATTTCTGCGACAGTGAGGGACCAGAAGGCTTTTTTTTTTCTGTTTCCTTCTGCACAACAAGCTTTTATTGTGATTTCTCATCCAGCGATGGAACAAATTAACTGCGTGCGCTGTTACAGACTCGAGCTGCGGTCAAATGTCAGATCTCATCTCCTCTTGTTGTTTTTTGTGTTTTTCCCCTCTTTATTTTATCTTTTATTTTATTTTTTAAAATTATGGCTGTAGATTTCTTTTCCAGTCCAAAACAATCAAACAACAAACGCAGGTCACACGGAGTCATTCATCGTTATTGTTGGAAGACTGAATATTTCTGTAATGAGGAAATAATTGCACGCAGTTTCTTTTTGTGTCGCAACACGTCGGCGCGGCAACGCTTACAAATGTTTGACTGACACGACGTCATCTTGGCAATTTAATGAACACATCACACCATCATAATAGATGCAGCTACAGTCGTCCAATTATGGTCCAACATAGTAACTATGAACGAACAAAGATGAATAAAAACAAGTCATTATACTCCACACTAATAAAAATAATAATAATCGTAGGCCCTCGCAGCCGCCACTATGGCAGAAGGTGGCGCTGTACCGTATATTCAGTTTTCATGTACGAAAGTTTTCTGGCGGAGTCTCTTACATTATCTGGCGTCAAGTTTTGTGCAGATCGGTCACCGGCTTAGACATTTCCTTTGCTAAATGTTGGAGATTAACCCAACTTTTCAGGGATTTTTACGTCTTTTTAACAGTTCGTTTGATTCTTGTGTCGTGAATTATTAATGATGATTAATTGTTCCACCTCTACTTTATTGTGATTTTAATTTGTCTTCAGCTGCGATGACACGTCAGTTTTTATCTCCTGTTGTTTTTGCTCATAAGACAAATCTAAAGGGTCGCAGGGTCCAGTCGCCGCGACGTGTTCATCACAGTCTTGTTTCTGCTTTAATAATCTTTCCTTTTTCACTTCTTATTCACCAAACACATCCAGCTTTCATTGTGATTTCTTGTGTTCAGTGATGGAACAAATGATGTGCATGTGCTGGTACAGAGTCCCAGAGACGATGAGTCACATTTCATCTCCTGTCCGTCAGCGGGAACAAACACGAGGGTTTTTTTTTTTTGTCGAGTCACTTTTTCGATGCCCGTCTTCACTGCGCTTGTCTCGGCGGATTTGACGGGACGCGAAACGTGCACTGACGTCAGCCGATGGCTCGGGCGGACGATGCCGACAGAGGGGACGCGGCTTTGTTAGAGTCAGGACCAGGACCAGGACATGTCTCCACACGAGACGCGGCGTGTGTTCTTTTTCCAACAGATGGCAGCGCTCAGGTGACTGGAGGGAGGAGACAGAGTGAGAGAAACAGAGGGAGGAGGAGGAGGAGGAGGAGGATGTATCTGTGGTTTTCCCCTCTTTCTCCTCCGGTCTTCATGACTTCTTCTTCCTTTTATTTACCCCTCACTGCTGCCTGGGGACTGAAACGTGGCAAAGCATATTTTTTATTTGACTCCGTACAGTGGGCTTGAGTTGATGCTGTGTGTGCCAGCACTTCAGCGCTGGCTCACACTTGTACTGTTGTTAAAAATGCAGCGAGTCAAAGAGGAAAAAACATCCCTCTGGTTTTCATTATAGCTTTTGCAAAATGGCTTCTTTAAGTCCTAATGTTTTGGAAGACTGTGATTATATTTCTGTGTGTGTGTTGAAAACGGCCTTGTGCTGTTTCCAGTTGGTGGTTTATAAAGCGCTGTGTTGGCGTGGCTCACTCACATGACAATAAAACTCAAGTATTTACTTTAGATTTTCATGGAAATGTGTGGGCCAGGCCGCGCTCTGGACGGTGACTCATCATCTCTCAAGGTACCGTGTTCCTGTGGCGCTTCCTGTTCCTGCGATCCGTGACGGCAATTCGACAGGGTTGCTGGAGAACTGTACTGTTTTCATCCGAGAGTGGACGTCACTGTGGCAAAATTCCTCAAAATGCCTCAAAATTGTCACTTAAATCTCAGAATTCTCACTTTGTTTCCTCAAAATTCATACTTAAATGTCAGGATTCTCACTTAAATCTCAGAATTCTCACTTAAATCTCAGAATTCTCACTTTGTTTCCTCAAAATTCAGTTTTGTAATTTTGAAACGGTCACATGTGGCCCTGATTCTTCTTTTAATCTATTAATCTGGGTTATTTCCCTTTCTGAGATTTGCATGGTTTCATATTGTTACCGTTTGTGTTGTCTGTGGGTGAAACAAAGTGCGTCTTCAGGCACTTCTTGAAACACTGGCACCAGTTTAGAAGCTTTGGTTTAACAAATCCATCCCAGACACAAACGTGACATGGTTACAGTTTATTTTCTCCGTACACAGACGTGGTTTAAATGGGCTCAGGTCACATTTTCATGTTTTAATAGAAGTGTAACCTCTGGTCGTGCATGGTGACCCAGTGTCCTGCATGTTTTCAGATGCTTTCCTGCTCCATCACACCTGATTCACGTCAGATCAGATCATTAACAAGCTCTGCAGAAGCCTGCTAATGACCTCAGCTGTGATGGAGCGGGGAAAACATGTCAAAACATGCAGGACAGTGTGTCACCATGCAGGACCAGGACCAGGACTGAGAAAAACTGCGCTCAGGAAAATAAAAACACACTGATTCTACATGACAAATGAAAAACACACAATTATTGTTCAATATTTCAACTACTAGATCAGAATAAATCCTTTTTCTGACTAGTAGCCCACAGATTTGAGATTTTTGTGTGTAAACAGATGAATTACAACCTGCTGCTTTGGTGGTCTTAGTGCTTCACGTCCAAAAAGACACATTAGGACACTGCTTTGTCTCCCCTTACCTTAAACATAACTCCACCCTCATTTTAACCCAACATCAATTCAAATGGGTCTTACCTAAACTTAACCAGTTCCTCAGAAAATGAGGTTCTGCCTCATCAGGACCAGGTTTTGGTCTCCATGAGGACTACTGCTCCTGACAAGGTCGGTGTTTATGCCAGAAAAACAAAATCCTGTAGTTACTGACGTAAAATGGAGGATTTTGGCTCTGGTTGTTGTTCGGTTCATCGCGTCCTCTCACTCTCTCTGTCTCTCTCTCTGTCTCCCTCTCTGTCTCCCTCTCCCTCCTGCAGGTACCACATGTCAGAATGGCCTCTTGCCTGCTCTGATGCGTCCCACTCTGCCCACCGTCCAGACGTCGCTGGGCCTGAAGCAGTTCCTCCCGTTTCCCCTGGACACGGCGTCGACCGTCAGCCTCTTCCCAGGATTCAACACGGTGAGTCCCGTCTTCTTCGTCTCCGTCCTCGTGTTTGTCCTCGTCCTCGTCTCGCTGGTTTTCTGCCGCTGTTTGACTGAAGTCTTTCTGAAGAGATGTGAGACAGTGTCTTTAATTAAAGGCTTGAGAAGCTTTTAGCGTTGAATCCACAAGGTCAAACCTTTATTCTGCTTCATTGGCTCAAGTTTGTGGATTTGACCTTTAAGAAAAATGCTTGTTCTTTTAAAGACATAAATATTATCTTCATATTTTTCATTTATACAAGATGTACATTTTCAGCTTGTTCCCAGATGCTGTTGCACTTTTTATTTATATCGCTGCTGTGTGAAGCTGCCACGAACCATTAGTTTCATAACTGATGAATCTTTTTGATTATTTGATTATTGCTCGATAAAATATCAGAACATGTTTGTTTGGAAATGATGACGTTTCTCAAATGTCTTTGTTTTTGTTCAGTTTTCATGATTTCTTTGTTTTATGGAGCAAAGAAAGTTTTAATTATTGAAAAAAAACAAAACAATGAATTGAATATTAAAATACCTAATTCATTTGGTAATCTGTGTTTACATATATTTACTTGTAAGTATAAGAGGCTAACTGTGTTGCTACAGCTCATTCTCTCTCACAAACTTTGATAACTAAATGATAAATTCTTGAAAAATCTCAAAAATACACAAAGAGACAACAGTCATTTCTGGTTTCCAGCTGTTTATGATCTTTTAATGAAGAATATTTGAAACAAACTGAATAAAAATGAGCCGTAACACAAATGATCAGGTGCTAAAATTGAACAAAGATTATAAAGTTTCTTTATATCCGTGTATTTTACATTGATATAGATATCATTCAGTTTGTGAACAACAACAACCTTTAAAACCATGATATTAATATAATATTGAATGATTGTCATAATTACCGATGAAATCTTTTAAAGGAATTGTAAATGAGCATGTGTTTGTTTTCCGCCGTTCTTTTTGCCAGATCTTTGACAGATTGAGCGTATTTGGTGTGTCAGAAACACATCATTTATAATTTCCCTCCGACGCCGAGTCGCGGTGCTTGCGGAGTGCGTTTAGTTTTGCAGAATGTGCCGATCGCGTCGATGATTTACTGACAGCTCTGTCTTTAGGCTCTGAAAAAGCAAAGCTCATAAACCCAGAGCAGGTTATTTCTCGTTTGAGGAATTTGGCCGCGGAGCACAATCCATGTCCTTGTTCGCATTCACATCTGTTTCCTTTTTAAAGTCAAACATAGTTACCATAGAAAATGTTCAGTGTTGTATACACACACACACACAACGCTGCGTAACTCGCACTCGTTGTCGTGTGATTAATTCCTGCGTTGATGCGTCTTCTTGCTTCCACACAGGAACAGAGATACTGTAGTGTGAAAGAAACCAGGTGAAATATCAGAGCGCCCCACGCAGATAAAGGCGTCAGAAACTCTCTGATGAGGCTGAGCTTGACAATCTGAAATCATCCTTTTTCTTACAAGTACGAGCTGCGGAAATGTGTTTGTATGTCTTTCTTTATTGTTACTACATGATTACTTTGGTGATGATTGGAAAGGAGCAGTGAGAAGAACTTCAACTCAAAGACACCCCATGCTAACCCCACGGAACAACAATTATATTATTATTAATAATAATAATAATAATAATAATAATAATAATAATAATAATAATAATAATAATAATAACATTAGGTTCCTCCCTATAGGTCCATTGGCCATGACACTTTCATGCTCAGGTCCTAATAAAATAAAATAAATAAACGTAACAGGTGTAAATCTTCTTCGCAGGGACTTCACTGTGTCTGCGTCTGACATCACTCCATGACTTTCTTGCTTTACTGACACAATAACGAACAAAACAGAATTAAAAACATAACTTTAATGTCATAAAGATACAACATGAAGACGCTTCCTGCATTTTAGTCTGTAGAGGATATCATAACAGTTCCTCCGTAGTTCCATATCTGGCATGGTGTCGCGTCACCTTCCTTTAGTGAGGTCGGTTGTGGTTTTCGTGGAGCTGGCGTCAGAAGCCGAGGCTCCTCAGGCTCGTGTTCTGTCTCTGCTTGTAGAGAAGTCAGTTCTTCAAAGCTCAGCGATGCTCTTGAGGTTGACTTCAGGTTCTTTGACGGAGACCTTCATCCTCCGACTCCGAGGTTCCGACTCGAACTCCAGGTCACAGCACATGTGAACGATGTTATGGACGTCTTTGTTCTTCACATTTCAACCTCAGTGGATGTGTGGTGTCTGAGGACGGTAAACGACCTCTGTCATTTGTGAATCCTTTCCTCGTCATAACAACAACAACAAGCACAGACAAGTGTGGAGTTGTCAAAGTGAAAATGAGAGAAATTCAGTTTGTCGGAAGAAAATCAGACAATAAAAGAGAGAAAACTGTTTAAAGAGTCACAAAAATAGATCATTTATTTACTCGTTTACAACATTTATGTGACATTTGTCTTTGTATTTTGTTATTGTATCATTTTCACAAATTTGAATTTATTCATTCATTCATTCTTCTTCCTAAAGCATAAATAAATGAATATAGATATGTAATTTGAGGGCGTGAGGACGAAGTTTCATGGCGTAAAAATTAAAATAACACATCGTAGATACGTCTATAACCTTATGAGCATCTTAATAATCATTCCCGCCTGGATTTATTTAGATTTTACGGCTGTAGAATTGTCCAAAAAATGCACAGTGAGTGAGAGCTTCTGCTCCTTTTACACAAGACAACTTTCACTTAACGATATCTGGCAGTTATTCAACGGCACTGAGAGGCTGACGCGCTGGTGAATCTCGTCTGTGATTGGACGGTCGTTCCCGCGGAGGTTCTGCCGCAATGACACATATGTGGGGTGCAATTAAAGCTCCATTTCTCCGCTTTCTGGTATCCATCCATCCTTCTTCTACCGCTTTATCCTCCACATGAGGGTCGAGAGGCGACAGAGCAGATCGCCAATTTTCTAGTTATCACAAACGGTAGGGGTTCTGGTAACAGAAGGATTAACTCCACATTTCACGTATGTTATTTCATTATTACTTTAAAAAAAGCCTCAGTCGTGCGTTCAAACTCGGCGTAGTTCCCTATTTGCGATGATGTGGTGATGATGTGGAGGACAAACTCTTTAATGGGCTGTTTCTATAACTGCTGTTAACAGCTTCTCTGTAGTGCAACAGTAGAACGTGGCTCCACACACACACACACACACACACAGACAGCGCTTATTGGATTTCTGCAGTAGCTTTTTAAACGGAGCCACTCCCACCGCGTGCACTCACGTGTGCTCTCGTATGGATCTATTGATTTTTTTCCCCCTTTCTCTTTTTGAAAGCAGAGAGTAATTATGAGGAAATATGTGGCCCCGCACATATCGAATCAGCGAGGTCATCAAAAAAGCCGGATGACGGTGGAAATACAAAAGGGAAGGCCAGCTGGATGAAAGCCTAAAAGTTTTACGTTGTCTTTTTTTTTTTTTTAAAAGTCTTATTTTGAACTACGGGGGATAGCTCAATTTAAAATCTGGAACCAGAGCTTGAAATATGGAGCGCAGCTGGATCAGAGGGAGAATAAAGAGATGTATGCACATGAAAGGGAAAAGCTGATAGATAACGTTCAGACTTTTCATTAAAAGTGCGTCACTTTCCTCGCCCCGCATAATCTCCATTTAAGTGACTTGACTGCAGATAATGAGTAATAAACTCTGTGAATCCTCCCAACGATGGGAGGCTGAAACTTTTTAAACACCTTTCTCACTCGTTCTCTCCTCAATCTCAAACTTTCCTAACAGCCTCTGATTTCCTTGATCTCGGGCAGAAAGCGGCGCAGTCGAAACCAGAGGCTTCACAGACAAGTGAGCGCGCTCCGTTCTGCCGAGCCACCGACAGCGAGCGCTTGATTTTTCCAAGTCGGTTTGTCACAGTGAGATGGAGCGATGAAGGGGAATTTTTTGGGCTCTGTTTGTAGAACTTATCAGGGATTTTCTTTTTATGAAGGTGTCGCACACGGAGAGAAAAGATGAAGTGATTCCTATCAATTATCTAAACCGTAGCGCTCTGCCGCGATCTAGTTTGTCCCGTTGTAGTTTGATAATGACACTTAAAACTCACACGGAATAACACACTGGTGGAAGTGTCTTTAGTTAGTGTTCACTCCCACGTCTAATGAACTCAATTTCCCCTCACAGCGTCATTAACGGGAACATAAGTCTCGCTATAGCGCGCTAATTCTGTCTTTCTTCATGTTCTTAGTTAGCATACAGTAGCTGCTTGTCATCACTGTTTTTAGCTTCATGTTTTGCATGGATGCTGATTCCGTCATGAAGATGAAGACCTTAATCTTCATCCTTCTGTCCATGAGCATGGCTGTTAGCCATGAATGTTTTTAGCTTCACGTTTTGCTGTGAAAAGACACTGTACATCCTTTTGCTTTTAGCATACAGTAGCTGCTAGCTATCATTGTTTTTAGCTTCATGTTTTGCAGTGATACAAATTCATTTCTACTCCACCACTAAAACACAGATAAATCTCTTGGCTGTTAGCATAGCTGTTAGCCATGAATATGTTTTTAGCGTCACGTTTTGCTGTGAAAAGACACTGTACATCCTTTTGCTTTTAGCATACAGTAGCTGCTAGCTATCATTGTTTTTAGCTTCATGTTTTGCATGGATGCTATTTCCGTCATGAAGATGAAGACCTTATCTTCATCCTTCTGTCCATGAGCATGGCTGTTAGCATGGAGGTTTTTTAGCTTCATGCTTTGCAGTGATACAAATTCATTTCTACTCCACTGCTAAAACACACATAAATCTCTTGGCTGTTAGCATAGCTGTTAGCCATGAATGTTTTTAGCTTCACGTTTTGCTGTGAAAAGACACTGTACATCCTTTTGCTTTTAGCATACAGTAGCTGCTAGCTATCATTGTTTTTAGCATCATGTTTTGCAGTGATACAAATTAATTTCTACTCCACTGCTAAAACACACATAAATCTCTTGGCTGTTAGCATAGCTGTTAGCCATGAATGTTTTTAGCTTCACGTTTTGCTCTGAAAAGACACTGGACATCCTTTTGCTTTTAGCATACAGTAGCTGCTAGCTATCATTGTTTTTAGCTTCACGTTTTGCAGTGAATTATAATCCCCTGGCACAAGATGAAGACCTTAATTTTCATCCCTCTGAAACAAGATGGGGCTAATCCAGTCATAGTACATTTGTCGCAACCTTCTGGCCTTTAGCAAAGCTGTTAGCATGTTTGTTTTGCAGTGATGCTAATTCTGGCACGCTACAAAATGCACATACTGTACATTAAAGCAGACAGTAATAATCAATCTAAGATTGTCTCTGAGCTCCATTTTGTTGTTGTACAGGTGACACAGGAGTAAAAAAACAAACACAACAGAGCAGAACAACCGCTAACAATGTGAATGATATTAATCATCTTTTTTAGCGGGTTAACCTGAGGTAAAAGATCTTGAGTATATGCTAATTATAGTGTTGAAGACGTATTAGGGTTTTGCTTGTTTGTTCCTGCACAGTAGCAGCCTCATGCTTGTTGGCTATGACACTATTACATGCCTATTGTATGATCACACCAAAGTCAGTGCAAAGACGTACAGGTAGGTACAGGTACTACAGGAATTAAGTACTGGTCTTCTTCACCTATTCCTAATCAGTGCTCAGATTTAGATAATTATTTGAGTATTAATAAGCGAATGCTTGCAGTAATACTTTAGTACCTTGTGCAGAAGCGGAAGTTTTGCTGATGAAGAAAGGAAATGACAAAATCAGAGGGAAAATTCTCTATGTATGGATATAGAGAATGGCCAGATTATTTTATGAAGCAAAAATACAAATGTTAGTGACATTTTATGAGTTTAATGTTTATGTTTGAGTCCAAATATGAAGCTGCACAAATGGAAATATTAAATAGGACGTGTGTTTGATGTAAAGCATATAAAAATGTTCTCTGCGTTAAATAAAGAATTCCCACCTTTACACATGAGCGATGTGGCTTCACTCATGCAGTTTATTAGAGGCTGCAGCAGATCTGAGAATAATTGTGCACAGAAACCAAACAGCTGTTCGATTGAGAGCAGCAGACGTTGTGATTTACAGATCAGGCTGAAGCTACTTTCCATCTGTGCTCAACACACACACACACACACACACACACACTGATGAGATGAGGTCAGGTTTGCTTACGCGACTCCCGGCCTTAAATATTTATTCATATCTTACTGGTGATAAAACAACAAATGATCCTATAAATAATCACAAACAAACTATTATACCAATAATCAATTACTTAAATAATCCACAACTATTTTAATTATCAATTAATCTGTTTTTGAGGGAGTTTTATGTTAAATGTGAACACTTCCTGGTTTCTTTGCTCAAAGAAATCATTAAAACTGAATCATTTCAGTCATTTTCTGACATTTTGTGGTCCAATCAACCAATCTAAACATCGAGAAAGTAATTGACTGATCATGCAGTAATGAAAATAATAATTATACCTTGTGGGGTACCCCAGGGTTCTGTCCTGGGCCCTGTGCTGTTCCTTTTATACTTCCTCCCTTTGGGACCAGATCGTCGCCATGTCTCGTACCATCTTTATGCCGATGACATTCAGCTGTACTGTTCATTTAAACCCAACTGTGTTCCATAAACTTTCCACCTTAAACAACTGCTTGACGACCCACCTGCGTGTCCCTGACCCAGTCCTTGAGAACCACTGCTTGAGACAGCTCTGCAGCCATTATTCCACGTCATCTTCCACGTTTCATACAGAGGACAAAAGAAACGTGTGTTTGTACTTGTATTTATGTCTTTGTGGGGACAGTTTACAACATAGTACAACTTTAAGGCGCTTTTTCAGCGTTAAGATCTGGTTTTTACACTTAGTTGTGATGGTTAAGGTTAGGGTAAGGGGATTTTGGGAGTGTGTTAAGTCCAGGTTGTGTCCTCCCTAGGATATAAAAACAAGTGTGTGTGTGCGTGTCCACACCTGCATGAAATGATACGACACAAAATGGCTCATTCAGTCTTTGTGGAGTCTGATTATGGCGCGAGTGGCGGATGAGAGTGGGACGCTCCCTCCGTCGCTGGAGGGAAAGAAAAAGATGTTTGTCATCTCTCTTTCTTTCCTTTCCCTCCACTCTGACGCCTCACAGCAGGATAATGCGGCAGGAAAAATGTGACCTGCAGACATAAATAGAAGTTAGCGCATGTTGCTACATGTTCTGAGAGAGTCCGTGTCCTTAAGGACAAACAGAACGATGCCGAAGAAGAAGAAGGAGAAGTTTATTGTCGTCATTTTCGCGTGGTGAACAAGTCCTGACTGATGTCGCTGATTTCATCTTGATAAAAAGTGAACAGTGTGTTACAGCGCGGCTGACCCTGAAAACATGTTTCGAAACTGTATTTTTCCAGCTTTGAATGAATGAATGAATGAGTGAATATCTTTATTTCTATCTTATTTAAAAGTGAATTATTTAACATAGGCTGAAGCACGTGGCTTATTTTCTGTACAATACAAGGGAAAAAATAAAACATTTATAAAACATTACATCTAAAATGATGTAATTATCAATTATGGAATTCAATTTCAAATCTTTTTTTGAACCCCAAAAAGAGTTTCACACATTTTCATTTCATCAAACATCGTTTTTTTAATTACTTTAACATGAATTAAATAAAATTTAATGACCCACTTTACACAATATATATCAACACTTACAAAATCAACACTTCCATCAGCATAAGAAGCTGCTTTTGTTTAATATTAACCAGATTAAGGTAGTAGTCTGATTAAAATGTGGCAATTTCTGATTACCTTCAATAATCCAATTAGAAGACTGTCATTTAAACAGCATTTAATGATAATATCTAGAAAAAGCAGTAATCAGATTAAGACATTAAGTATTTTAGCATTTAACAAATCATTTTCTGAAGTTACTAACTAACAAACTAATTAATTATCTTTAAATACACTCATGTTATCCCATTATCATTATATGCACTATATATATATATAATATTGTGCTCAGTTTTGGGCATCAATTATGAGGAAGAAATCCTGATTTTACCATTATTATTACCGTGTTTAACTATTCTTCTCTTCTAAATCTTAAATTATCTTTTGTTTCTTTTAATTATGTCACCAGTTTAACTTAAACCAGCTTTTTGCATGATTTCATTTTATTCATTTGAATAAACAACGGCAACAAAAAAGAAGATGTTTAAACAATCAGAACATTTTGAACTGGTTTAAACCACATTAATGTCAGAGATTAAGAAAGACGACGGAAAGTTGTTTGACAGGTAAAATCTGAATTTAATCCAGACCGTTTTTTTAACCTGGAAATATCTGCACGACACATGCTTTGGCTTTTATTTAAGACTTTATTTCTAACATAAGTCTTTTTTAAATGTTTCAGTGACATAATCTGGATGAAATTGATCAGAACGTGTAATCAGAGTTTCTGGCCGTGTGTTGTTTTCTTAGAATCAATGAGTGGAATTTTTCTGTTTGGAAAGAAGGCGTTGACGGTGATGAACAACATGCCGCGGTTAATTGCATCCTCTCGTGGCCGTTTGGTAATTTCAGGAATTTCCACTTGTGAAAGTTTAATCTTTTAATGAATGATTAGTTTTCACTGAGACTGGAATATTATTTAGAGAAATGATTGTCTTTATTATGCAATCAAACTGAATGTTTTCTTTTACTTTAAAGATTTGCAAACAAAACTGGGATTGGCAAGATATTAAAATAATAATAATAAATGTTTAAAAGCAAATGAAATAGATTTAAAATGTATCTTTGAAATTCAACATATTTTGTTGGCTTCTCTTCTCATTAAAGCCGTTTGATACACAACTGTGTTCTTTCAGTTACACTTGAACTGTTTCTTATCTCTCGCTCTTTTCTGATGAGGACGTAGACGTTCAGGTCATGAGACTCAGAATGTGACGCAAACAAAATTTTAGGATTTGACGAACAAAAACTGTAGGATTTGCAAATAAATTACAGGATTCACAAAGAAAGGTCAGTTTAAGGAGTATTACAAAAAACTAAACGTTTAATGATTATTAGAAAACCAAAAACTTAAGGATTCTTAAAAAACCAAACATTTAAGGATTCTTAATTTTTAAAAAGATGTTCAGGTCATGAGACTCAGAATGTGACGCAAACAGAATTTTAGGATTTGAGGAACAAAAACTGTAGGATTTGCAAATAAATGACAGGATTCACAGAGACAGCTCAATTTAAGGAGTATTCAAAAAACAAAAAATTTAAGGATTATTAAAAAACTTAAGGATTCTTAAAAAAACAAACATTTAAGGATTCTTAAAAACAAAATGTAAGTATTCTTAAAAAAAAAAAACGTAAAAAACTTAAAGCTTCTTAAAAAATAAGCATTGTAAACATAATTTTTGGATTTGCAAAAAAAAAAAAAAAAGGATTTGGACTAGAGAAAGCAAAACGATTTGCCAGAAAGTGCAGGATTCATAAACAAAGATTAGCTAAAAAAAAAAACCGTAATGATTTGCAAAGAAAATTTTGCGATTAGCAAAATCTAGGTTTGGAAAAACAAATCTTTGAGATTTAGCAATCATAGCTTTGTTTGCTAATCTGCTTTCTTTTCCTTCTCAGTGATGACACAATTGTGGCAATAATGTCTCTCCATATAAAATTAGTTTTCTATGGTTTTATCAGCTGATTAAAACACTTGTGTCAGGATAGATAAAGAAAGGTAAACTTTAAACAAACGACGCTGTAGTGGACACTCTTTAAACTGGTCACCTGTCCACAGTCCTGCTCCCTGTGACCCTCATGTGGAGGATAGAGCGGTAGAAGATGAGTGAGTGAATGAGTGAATATGTGGGTTGTTGACACATGATTTTGTCCAGTTCTAAACACAAAGTGAACTGTGAAATAGTGAAAAAGTTGTGTGATTGTTCTTCAGCTGTGGTTTGGCTGAGTCAGAGAGGAGTTATTGAAATCGTCTCCCTGAACGAAAACGGAGCGAAAACCGTGAGCTCAACAGGGACGGCTGAGTGTTGTAGCAGTGTGTGTGTGTGTGTGTGTGTCAGTGTGTGTCTGTGTTTCTTTGGCCTCTGAAAATAAGATCTATCTTTCCCTGGAGTCTACATTTTATCTTGAAGAAACAATACAAACTCCATTTCCCCCCGCAGAGTAATCAGGAATGTGATGTATTGATTCCGCGCACGGATCCGAACGCTGGGAAATTGCCTCGCGGTCCCACAGCGGCGACGACACGCGGGCCTCAGTCTGATGTCGACACGGCATCACGGTCCATTTCAGTGTGTACCCGGCCTTGCTAAGTCAATGTGAAGTCATCGACGACGGATTCCAAATGGAAATGAGCTCTTTGACAAAGCACACACACAAAAAAAAACCCCACAGTGAGTAACAAACGTTGCAGCGCGGTGGTTCAGCGGTTCAGCTCGATGCAGTGTTTTCCTTCACTTCCTCCACCAGTAGAAGAAATAGGTGCAGGTTTGTGAGCTGAGGATAACACAAAGGAGGATCCACAAAGCTAAACTCATGGGTGAAGGTGAAACTGCACAAACAACAAGGATTTAACTGATATTTTTCTACAGTTGTGTCAAATTTAGCAACATGTGTTGGTTTATAAGTTTCATGTTGCAGCTGAATCTTCCTCACCTCATTTAGTTTATCTTTGTCTTGAATTTATTGCAAATGGAAATAACTTCACCTACATTTCACACACTGGACCTTTAAGTCAGACCACACTTTACAAAATGAGTGACCTGTTGTTTACAAAGACCTGGAACTAGCTATTAGGACCATTAACTCCTCAGGAAACCAGTTACAGCTGCTTTAAATCCAGTGAGATGGAGGCTCTTTTACTTATAAATTATAGATTTACTTAGAAACTGTATGTTTTACCGATATCTTGCATTTATGGACAGGTCTTATAGGGCTTGTCATCCATGTATATACATATATATGCATATGTATGTATATATATATATATATATATACATATGACAGCATCTAGTTTTGTTTTGGGGGGTTTCTTTAAAGGATTATACGCCATGATTATAGAAAACAGAAAGAGAAAAAGAACAAAAATGAAGAAGATTGCATACCTGGGAATCACACTGCCCTGCATGGTTGAGATGTTTTCCCTGCTCCAACACACCTGATTCAGATGAATCGGTCGTGGTTGGAGCAGGGAAAGTAAATCTAAAACACACAGGACAGTGTGAGTCTGCAGGACCAGGACGGAGAAATCCCTTATCAGGATAGTGACGATAATCATGTGACTTCTCTCAGCCAATCAGCACAGGTTAGGGCCTACATTAGTAGCTTAACCTTCAGTGGCATAGTGACGTCACGCCGTCGGACCAATGAGCAGCGAGGTTACAAGGTTACAAGGTTACTAACTTTAGCATTTAGTGCAAACGTGTTATCGCTGTTAAAGGGTTAAGTGTCTTACTTTTTCATATATATATATATATATATATATATATATATATATATATGTGTATATATATATATATATATATATATATTAATATAAATATACATTAAAAAGTTTTCCCCTTGACGGGCCAGGAACATTATATGGTCACTTGTGAAAATTTGAAAGTGTAATATGTAACACAAAAGTAAAGTCGACTCTCTTGAGCAGGCGTGTCACACTCATTAAAGTTCAGGGGCCACAATCAGCACAATTTGATCTCATGTGGGACGGACTAGTAACATAACAGCAAAATAACCATAATAAACAAGTATCTTTTTTACGAAACACATTCATGAACAACGTGACATTTCTTGAGAAAAACAAGTGCAATTTCAACAATAATGTGCCTAATTTTACCGTTCACAAAAAAGTCACAATGATTATAATCATTCCTCCCGCGGGCCGGAGTGGACCCTCCGGTGGGCCGCTTCTGGCCCAAGGTGCTGTATGTTTGACACCCCTGCTCTGGGGTTCAAAAGTATTTCAATGAAGAGTTAAACAGAAACACAAACAGAGCCTGTGGAGAACCTGTGGTTACTCTAACTCTAACCCCGCCTTTCTTTTATCGTGGCCTCGTAATGGCTCGACGCATGCCGAGTATGATGATAAAAACAAAAGAACAAAGGCTGAGTCACGGCTGCTATTTGATTTACACATGTCCCATAAACACATAATGGACTCTATAAATTGTATTCCTGTAAGTGTGTGAGTGAGAGAGAGAGAGCACAGCACACAACAACGACGGGTAATGATCAAAGCCGGAGAGCACGCTGGACCACCGCGCTGCCAGATGCCGTGCCCTCCTCAGTCACACGTGCTGCTGCTGCTGGAGCGAGCGCAGGGCATTTGTTGCTCTTATCGTTACGCTCGTGCTCTGGGGCTTTTCAACCCCCTGAACCTGAGTGGAAGCTTTACGTCGGCGGAGCTCATCTCGCTGTGTTCTCCCACGATAATATTTCACTCTCTGGACGGCTGCCAGCCCAGCGCTCGCTGCTGCTGCCTCTCCACTGGAATGCAGAGATAATATAATATGGAGGTATTTTTTTCAGTGTAGGTGCTTAGTGCCAGCTTCTCTGATACCGCCGAGTCCTGGCTAACAACTCTTAAAGCTCCTCTGGGTGTTTAAATGAAGTGAAATGTCAGCCTCCGTGTGATAAGTGATGAGCGCCGGGGTTTGAATCGAAGGACAGTGATATATATTAGCTTCTCTGCTGTGCTGCAGCTCAGAGGAGAGGCCCCGGTTGTAAGGGAAGGGAAATGAAAGACTGGGCCAATCTGTTTTGGCTTATTTGACGGCGTTGCCATGTGCTGCGGGGTTCTTTGAGGTGATAACAAAAATATGTCAACTTTAACTGCCCCATCTGGTCATCTTAAAACCCGGGGATTACTGCTCAATTTGAGAATGTGTTTGAGAGTGTTTCAGATTTCACTTTTTAAAAGAGGACTGTGGTCGCGGGGTACGTCACCAGATCTCTGAAAACCGGAGATGAAAGAACTGGAGTGTGATCATAGGTCGAGGTTTGGGGCGAAACCGCAAATGTTGAGAAGAACATAATGACGCTGACAAAGCTCGGCTTAAGTGGCGACGATCCACGTCAGAGTTTGGGCCAATTATTGGATTTCAACGCAAGTCGCCACATTATTCACAGGATGCAATTAAGGTAGATTAATTAAACTGGATTACGATTCACTGTCAAACACGTTTGAAATGTGCTGGACTTTAATTAAAAGGAAAAAACACGGAGACGGATGGCGTTTGTGGTTGATTCCGGGGGAAGACGGTAGTTACTGACGGGGATAAACTGCCGTCATTCAGCGTCTGTAATGTTTGTGAAGGCATCGCGCCAGAAATCTTAATGTGTTTTTACACATTACAGACGGGACACGATTCTGTTGCTGTCAAAACACGGCTGAGGAAATACCTGAGACTACTGCAGTGCAATGTTGTCATAACAGAACTTTAACAACTAACACGTATGCAATACATCATAATTAAAATAAAACACTTTATTTTCAACTTGATAAATGAAAGTGGTGAGATTTGTGGATTATTGATTTTTGCCTGATTCGCTTCACAAAAGCTCTCAGCCTTTGTTAGCGACACTCTTGCTAACGCACTTCCTTTAACGCTAACTTTACATAATGGCTGTTTTGCTAACCTACCACGTTTCCATTTACATCACAAGTCAGAACTGGTATTTGACCGTATTTTAATTTACGGATGCCAATGTGTCTTGGGCTAGCTGTTGTTAGCTAACAGCAATGCGCTACATGGTGTTTTACACTCACACAAACAGTGTTTATGGTAACGGTACTTTGTGTACGACTGATTCACTGTGAGACAAATGAGACAAAAGTGCACGTTCTGTATCTGTTAGTGAAATAAACGCACAATACAGTCGCTGTTACACGTGTCATACTGAAAGAAAACAATCCTTGCTAGTTAGCGATGTAAGCTAGTGTTCAAGAAAACACCCGAGTTACCATGAAATGAGTCATGTTTTTCTTCTAACTTTTTGAACCTCCTATCCTTTTAAAGCTATTTAGGATACAGTACAGCATTATGCACAATGTTTTAGATAAACCTTTTTAAGTGCTCACAGATACGCACTTCCCTTAAAAATAAACACTTAGCACTGAACAGTTGTTGTTCCCAGGAAAATAGGTCACGTTTTCCTTTGTGTGAGAGCAATCCTAAGTCATAGCTTGTGATGATGTGCCGCTGTCATAGTAGATGTTGTTGGTACTGCCACCCTCTGACCAGTTGTACGTATTACAATCGATTACCCTAAATTTGACCTAAAACATTTAGAAATTGTAATACCAAACTTTTTTTGGGAGCTAAATTTAAACCCTGCGACTCAAAGACTCACAGATTGTCACCTTTGACACGGAGCACAAAACCCCAGATGTTTGTGCTTAAGTGTATTGTGTGTGTTTTTCCAGTGTTCTTCCTCTCTCACGTTATAGCTGATCTCACTGGAGACCCAGGTCTGATGTTACTTATCCATAAAAACGTGGTGGTTTTGTCTTTTCCCACAGAGGTTCAACCCGACGTGAGGGTGTTTCTGCCTCCAAGAAATGTTTATAACATGTGAAACTGTAACTGTCTGCTCTGGTAAATGGAGAGCGATTACCCTTAATGACAGCTGTTTTTCGGAGTTTCCCAGAGAGTCAAACATGCTCCCTCTCTGCCGTCCGTCCCTGAGTAACCTCCCCCCCGTCTGCGTGCCTCTGGTTTGGCCTTGTGCTTTTCCATGTTTCACTGTCAAAGCAGAACCAGCTGGACCTCGAGTGCGAGCAGTTTGCACCTGCATCGCCATTGTTCCCATAATGAAAATCACACCGGTCCCAGAGGGAGAATCTAACGCTGTCTTTTTGCGCAGAGACAAGGTTGACCTGTGGATTTATGAGCGAGAGTGACTCGCAGGACTAAATCATGGCGATGATGAGGAAGCCTGGGGCGACAAAGCCGTGTGCCAGTGGTGCGGTGGAGGTCGCCGGACACACCTTGTTTGTCTCCAGTCACACTTCCCCTTTCTGCCAAGCTCTCATTTGTATTTTTCTCATGAGCAGTATTTTTTCTTCCCGTGATCTCACATTAATGTGTCCCCTGTGTGAGCGGAGGACTCAAACAAGGGTCAGCCATAAATCATTTATGGCACGGCCTTCGCTGAATGATGGCAGTCACTTCGGTGTTGAAGAAACTGGGCTGAAAGTTTGTGGTCTGAATTCCTGCCGTGCATGGGGAAACCTCGAGTGGAGAAAATGCAATAACTGTCAGTGTGCTGCAGTTTAAGGAGAGCACAGAACCGAATGGGGGGGCCCTCGTCAATGTGTAAGCGTTGCATATTTAACCGTACGAGGTTTCGCTGCAGCAAATCATGTGTATAAATATGTATAAATGAGCAGCGGCGAGTGTACATAAAGGGTGCGCTTGCTCAGCAAACCTTTGCATTAAGTGAAACTAAAGAATCAGTGAAAACCGGGTTTAGAAACTTGAAGCCCCTCGGGGGCCTGTGAGGAAAGTTACAGGGAAAACGCCGCATTCTTTGCATTGTTAAGATTCAGCGTAAGCAGGTGGCTCATACATTTTTTCCCCTAACTGAGCACATTGATTTTGGAAATCCAATAGTTGGCTGTGCACCTCGGGCTCCTCTCTCATTACCACGGTATCAGGCTTGTTTGATATTCATGGTGGAATATTATGAGAAGATAAATCGTTTAATCTCAGATTTTATTGAACCCTGTCATGAGAGAGACCCTCCTATCCGTCCTGTGGGCGTAGCTGACGCACTTTGATAGAATGATGGATTAGAAATTAGCCAGAGAGGGTTTGGGTTTTTTTTTATAGGGAAACGCGATCGAACTCCATCCGCTCGACTTTCGCCGCACAGACAGCTGCTCCTTTATATGCAAATATGGACATTAAGAGTCCGATAAGTGCACATTTGCAAAGCTTACGCTTTATTTAGCTTAGTGAAATATGTGGACGCATGTGTGCAAATGTTAAAGTATCACAAGGACAATTACATCCGTGAAGGTCATCCGTTTTGCAGACGACTTAATATTATTGTTGCTGAGCCGTGTTCATAACTGAAGGGCTGAATAACTTGGAATCAAATATTGCAATGTTTGTACAATATTGTGATTTGATTAGTTGATTGTTCAGCACCTCCAAATCAGAGGCCAGGGTTCTCAGTAGGAAACCGATGGATTGCCTACTGCGGGTGGGGAGTATCTCAGGGTTTTGTACGCGAAAGAACGAGATCGGAACGCAGGGGTAGCAGTTCTCAAAGAGAGCTCCAGACTTCCCTTTCTCTGGCTACATCAATCCTAAGGTGCTCCCAGGCCAGTGAGGAGATATAATCACTTCACCTAGTCCTTGGTCTGCCTCGAGGTCTCCTCCCAGTTGGAAGTGCAAGGAACACCTCCCTAAGGAGGCTCCTGGTGGCCTGAACCACCTCAACTGGCACCTTTCCAGGAAAAAGGAGCGGTGGCTCTACTCCGAGTCACTCCCGGATCATCTCTAAGGGAGACGCCATTTCGGCTGCTTGTACCCGTGATCTTGTTCTTTGGGTCATGACCCATCGCTCATTAACATATGTGAGGGTAGGAACGAGGATCGTGCGCCAGAGCAAACGCAATTCCGCTCTCGCTGCTCTGATTCTCTGGCCAATCTCACGCTCCATTGTTCCCTCGTTTGTGAACAAGCCCCCGAGATACTTCAACTGCTTCACTTGGGGTAAAGATCGTGTTTACGCCACCTGTAGTACGCAATCCATCGGTTTCCTACTGAGATCCATGGCCTCCGAATTCAGAGGTGCTGATCAATCAATATTTACTGTGTTATAGATTAAACACATGATGAAGCTTATGAATAACTATAATAATTATTTGCAAATTGCTAATTCTGCTGTTTCACTTTGGGATTTTCGATTTGAGAACTATTAATTGTCTTCATGTCTGTGAAACGAGAAGCATAAACTCTTCGAGTTTCCTGGTGCAGTTTTGGATACAGTATCTGACACTCTTTCATCCTTTTCACCAAGAAATGAAATCCAGATATTGTTCGGAGAGTCCAGCACACAGGCCTCAGAACACTTCACACTCGCTGTGAATTAATAAGAACTTTGCTCACACACTCGAACATTTTGATGAGGGAACTGGCAGAAGAAATAGTTCTGGAATAGAAGGAACACTCACATTTGCACGTACGGCCCCTTTGGACGGTTTGAGGAACATGTCAGTTCTTCAGTGCATGTTTGACAGCTGTTATAATGAAGTGTAATTGGCAGCTCTTGACTTGGAAGCGTCCCATTGGCCGTTCGTCAGTTTTACGTCGCAATCAGGGCTGCTCAAAGTGGGGGCCGTGGGCCAACGTTGGCCCGCTGAAGGGATTCACTTGGCCCACCAGACTTATATTTATAAAGTATAAAGAAAATATCTTATCACTGTTTTATCACATTTTTGGCCATTGATGGTCATTTAGTGGACGGTAGAGAATAAGCAGCGAATTCTCCCGTGTACTTCAGGTTCTGATTGTTTAAAACTGAG
Source organism: Solea senegalensis (assembly GCF_019176455.1). Lineage (NCBI taxonomy): Eukaryota > Metazoa > Chordata > Actinopteri > Pleuronectiformes > Soleidae > Solea > Solea senegalensis. The sequence continues at coordinate 2,765,893 of NC_058029.1, forward strand.
TTTCCTGCATGTTAAATCATGATACTTGTTGTTATTGCACTATGTAAATACTTAAAGACGGTTTCATTGGAGAACCTGGAATCCCAGGACTGGTTTGCATCTTCATCATGTTTAAAGTTTGACCCTCCAAGTTGTAAAGTTTGGGTGGCCTTGGTCCTCACCTTTACCGATGATACCGTCATTTTTGTATGTAAATGCTTTATAGCACTGAGAGAAAATGCACCAAATTCAGCGCTTCCTCAGTCAAGTGAAACGTTTTGTTGGAACCTGACTCGGAGTTTGACACGGTGTTCAACTCTGAGCCAGTGCAGGCAATATACTGTAGAATACAGTCATGTTTTCAGACCACAGCGTCATAAAACAGGATCATTGTGGCCAGAAAAGTGGTTTGAAGGTTCCTGTCAGACTAAAACTTTGCAAAATTAATCATAAATTAGACTTAAGCCTCAAGATTTGTTGCTCGGATCCCATTTCTCTCTCTGGCGGGTTCACCAGGAGCCCGATGTTGGAGCGCTACGGCGCTAGCTGCGTGGGATGCGATGCTTTCAGGTTTGCAGGAGGACCTGGTGCGAAGGGGGGTAATGGTGTTACGCTTTTTTGCTTTCATCTTAGCTGGACGGGGAACAGAGAGCAGGGCTGCCGAACGCCTTGAGGAAGCTCTCCCAGTTCAATATTTCATCCTGATAGGGCCCCAGTGGTGTGAGAGGAGTCAGAGGTAGAGGATGTGGAGGGAACATTCATACCTGCTGAAAAGAAAACACCGTGTCGAGGTGAGAGGAGTGCAAATAGAGAGAGCGAGGGTCTAGGTGAGAGACAAATGGAGGGGAAGGCAGTGAGAGAAAGAGAAATGTGTCTGGAACAGAAAGGGAGGGTGAAATTGGAAAGTGGAAAACATATTCACGGAGGCATAAAGACAAAGGCAGGAAAATGACATAAGCAAGAGAGAGTAAAAATGTTCTTTCCATTTCCAAATAAGACCATAATTCTTTAAAAATAATGAGACGTCTTAGAAGTGCTGGGCAACAATTCAGTATCAGTAATAATTTCAACGCACGGTCATTTTCCCTCAGAGCAAACAAAACATACGTGGAATATACAGTAGAGTGAGATCCAGGCTTTAAATGATCAGTTAATGAATAATACTTTACCATTATTAAACTTTAATAATTTAGTTTGATTTTCTTAAAATTCAAAAAAAATCTTTTTGTATGTATTTTTAATTTTCTTTCTTAAGTTTTGAATGACCTCATATCATCTTATCTATTTTATTGATGATAGTTTTATCTACCTCGCAAATTCTGAAAATAATTGTTAGCTGCAGTTGCAGGTGCAATAAGTCATTGATTATTAAGTGATTACTAAATGAAATATCAAGGATTTTGACAGTCAATGAAGTAACAGCTTCTTGATTATGAGTATTCTCTTGGTTTCTTTGCTCCATGTCACAAAGAAATCATTAAAACTGACATTTAAGAATCAATTTTGAGGTTTTATGCACCAAGAATTACTCGATTCATTGAGAAAACAAATCGACAGATTCCTTGATGGTGAGAATAATCATTAGCCGCCGCCTTAATGATGACATGTTTGCGTGTATTGTGCAAACACACGTTGAGATTTAACATTTTAAAATCCACAATTAACTTGTTTCTTCAACCTTTTGGCCATTTCCTCCAGCCGGCGTCTGCTCTCTACTCTGTTGTTCGCTGAAATGAACAGAAAACACAAAAAGCAGAGTACACACTTACTTTTTTTAAAGTCTGAAGCGCGGCACATTTTCTCCGAGTCTTAAAAGCCTCCACTCAAAGGAAAAGCAGATAAACAAGTGTAATCACGGAGTGGAAACAGACAATTCCCCGCAGGCTTTAAAAAGAGAGAACAGATTTAGCACTTAGTGCTCACTTCCAGGCCTCCAACTGTACTCCTGCTCTAAGCCACTCTGGATAAAAAGCATCTGCCAAATGGAGGCGTTTTTGAAGAAGACGATCTTCATAATTACTTATTTAAAACCACTAGAAAATGAAAGGGGGGAATTAAAAGCAGATTTTTGCGAGGGTTCACTCTAAGTGGCGTGTGAATTAAAACTTCACATTCTTTATTTCGTCTGCGTTCGTCGTTTTTTATCCACTTTAGAATATGATTTTCAAATAAACACAGTGTCGAGTACACGGAGCGGCAGCCAGGAATAATTACACCGACTCCAGGATAACCAATCTGTAACATTCAATTACACCTGGACCTTTATTGACACGACAAAAGTTTTATTATACGAAAAC